>NW_027555847.1:241345684-241645684 GCF_003287225.1 Phascolarctos cinereus
TAGTTTGGAATGGCAGATTGTAAGATTATTATATGCAAATGTATATTATATGTGTGTGTGTGTGTATATATATATATATATATATATATATATATATATGTATATACTTAGCATAGTCTTCAATATTAAGTAGCATCTTATTCCTGTTCTTACAAGCTCCTTGCTTATCAGAAAACCATTACATGGTATTGTATTATCACTAACTTGTGATATTGGAGATTGGCTCGAATCTTTGTGCCACTGCCATTTTATTGGCATCTTTTTTGAAATAGTGCCATATTTTTTGTTCTTCATTTGCTTGAAAAGCAGTAGACTTCACACGTTTAAAAACTTTTCCCATTATTAACAAAAGGGAAGGGATATACTGTTAATGACTTAACTTTCTTCAGAAAGACAGGTCAAATGCAATTTTGAAAGCATTTAGTGAGGTATCCTCTAGTTAGGAAAAGATTGTTTTTCTATTTGTGTCAAAATTTTAATAGAAATTCATAATGGATTTTATGTGTTAAGATTCTTTTTAAGAGAAAACATTCAATTTATAGCAGGTCTTTTTGTAGTGGCAAAGAATTGGAAATTGAGGGGATGCCCATCAATTGGGGAATTCTTGAATATGTTGCCGTGTGTAATTGTGATGGAATACTATTGTGCTGCAAGGAATAATAGCTTTCAGAAGAAAGACTTACATGAACTGATACAAAGTGAAGTGAGCAGAACCAGGAGAACACTCTGTAGAATAACAGCAATATTGTACAATAATCAACTGCGAATGACTTATTCTTAGCAATATTCTCAGCAATCCAAGACAATTCCAAAGGACCTTTGAGGAGAAATGCTATCTACCTCCAGAGAAAGAATTGATGGAGTCTGGATGCACATTCAAGCATATTTTTTTTACTTTCTTTTTTTTTCCTGTGTTTTCTTTCACAACATGATTAATATGGAAATGTTTTGCATAACTACATGAATAATCTATATCAAAATGCTTGCTTTCTGAAGTAATGGGAGAGGGAAGGAAGATAATTTGGAACTCAAAATTTTAAGGAAGTGAATGCTAAAATTATTTTTACATGTAATTGAGAAAAAAAATAAACAAAGCATTCATATTAACCAAGAAAGCTTACTGGGTGTGAAAAGAACCCTAGATCACAATAACTACTATTTTATAGCTCACATGTAAACAGTGCTTTACAGCTTAAAAATGCTTTCCTGACAGCAACCCTGTGTGGTAGATAGCACAAGCAGTAATCATGACAATTCCCATTTCTACAAGGAATTTATTTAAAGCATTTTTTTCTGTAACTATGCGGGATAGATAGGTAGTATAGGTAGTATTAGTATCCTCATTTTCTAGATGAGGAAGCTGAGGCTCAGACTAGTAAAATAGTTTGCCAAAACTTGAATGCTGGTCTTCTGATTCCAAGTCTTGTGCTGTTTTCCTCTTCTGCCATGAGGAAATATTGTTTGTCTTTAGTGCTAAATATCTGAACCTTAAAGGTGAGAGAAAATATGTATTATCACTGCTGATATGCAATTTTTCATTACTTGTAGAGGCTCTTCTTAATATTCTAAATAAAAATCTAGGGATTTTTTCCTATTTGTACATCAGACTTCAAATACTGACTAGAATTTTTATTAAAATTACTGTAATTCCACCTAGCAAAAAACCCCACAAAAACAAAAACAAACACACAAAAACATGTCCCTGCAAGTAAACTGGAAAAAAACTAATCTCAAGGAAAAAAAATATACATACACACACACACACACACACACACACACACACACACACACACACACACACACATATATAAATGATGCCTAGCATATAGTAGGCACTTAGTAGTTGTTCACTGATTTCATTAATGAATATTAGCATCCTGATTCTTAATTAGGATCACTCAAACAAATTTTAAAAAAGAATTAACATAGGAATATCTTGCTCTGTTGCCAGATATTTCCTAGGCATAAAATTTGTTAGTCTACTTTTAAGGTGAATAGTGAGGACCAAACAATTAGAAAAGGCCTATCTTGTGTTTGTGTCTAAATGGTATAAGACCTCCATCATATCTTTCATGAGGTAACTAGGGGCATAACTGAGGTAGGTTGATAATACTGTCTCACTTTGTAATCAAACTTTTTGCTCACTGAAATGTCAAATAAAAAAATAACTTTAATTTGAATATTTGCTTTTCTGGTATGAACATACTTTGAAATAAAAACTATTTCATAGTACATATAGCAAAAAAATAAAAATGAATTGGCACAGGCAACAAAAAAAACAGAGTGAAACAATCAGCAGGTAATGTCTGTCTTACCTAGGGAATAAATGGAGCATAGTCCAGTACAGGCCCTGTCTAGCAAGCTAACAGCAGGCCTTGGACAAAACAGCATTGGAAATGGTGGCACCTTCCCAAGCTCTCAGCCTACAGATGTTAAGAGAGTTGGAAAACTGGTGAGAAGGAGATTATAAGAGACCCTCTGCTGGCATGGGAAAAAGGACTCCCTTGCATTGCCCATATATGGCTCTAAGTTGCAGTCCCAGGATGAGGAGCTGAAACTCTGGACAGTTTCAGGGTGGAACAGAGTGCTTGTGATTTTTCACAGACCAGAGCACAGGCCAGGAGAGCGGGGACCATACTTCTCTTTACATCATACCACCTTAGAAAAACTGAAAACTAACAGACCCTGAGGACTAGCTCTGAACACAGCAGCACAAAAAATCCTGAAGCTTTGGGACAGTGCCTTTTCCACACCAAAAGAAAAGTTCAATATTGACATGAAGTTAAAAGTTAAGAGATAGGCTGGGAAAATGAGCAAACAAATAAACCCAAAAACCCGACCACAGAAAGTTGTTATGGTGTCAGGAAAGATCAAAACATAACAATGTCAAAACAACTACATACAAAACCTCAAAGAAAAATGTGAATTGGTCTCAGGTTTTCCCCTTCTAAATTAAAAAAACAAATAATTCCTGCAAGACCTCAAAAAAGATGTTAAAAATCAAATAATATAAGTAGAGGAAAATGGGGAAAAGGAATGAGAGTGATGCAAGAAAATTACAAAAAAAAATCAACAGCTTAGGGGGCAGCTAGGTTGCGCAGTGGATAGAATACCAGCCCTGAAGTCAGGAGGACCTGAGTTCAAATTTGGCCTCAGACCAAACACTTGAAACTTACTATCTGTGTGACCCTGGGCAAGTCACTTAACCCTAAATGCCTAAAAAGAAAAAAATCAACAGCTTAGTAAAAGAGGCAAAAAAAAAAATACTGAAGAACATAACATCTTAAAAAAACCAAAATTGAACAAATTATAAAAAAGACATAAAAATCCATTGAAGATAAGAACTCCTTAAATAGCAGAATTGTCTGAATAGGAAAAAAAAAGAACTTCAAAATTTCAATGAAGAAAAAAAATTTTAAATAGAACTGGATAAATGGAAAAGGAGGTGCAAAAGCTCACTGAAGAAAATAATTACTTTAAAATTAGAATTGAGCAAGTGGAAGCTAACGACTCCACAAGATATCAAGAAACAATTAAAAAATCATAAAAATGAAGAAAAGAAGAAACCAAAATATGTCATCAGAAAAACAATTCTTCTGAAAAACAAATTCAGGAGAGATAATTTAAGAATTCTTGTACTACCCAAAAGAAATGTTAAAAAAAAAAAAAGACCTGGACATTAAAAATAGCAAATGAAAGAATCAACTGATCACCTGCTGAAAAAGATCCTAAAAGAAACACTGCCAGGACTATTATAGTCAAATTCTAGAGCTCCTATGTCAAGAAGAAAATATTGCAAGCAGCAAGAAGGAAAAAAAAAATCAAATGTTATGGAGCCACAATCAGAATTACTCAAGATTTAACAATTTCTAAATTAAATTTGCCCCAGTGGGGCAAAGGAGCTGAGATTATAATCAAGAATCACTTACCCCCCAAAAAACTTACTATAATCCTTTGGGGGAAAAATGGACATTCAAAGAAATAGAGGACTTTCAAGCATCACTGATGAAAAAAAACAGAACTGAATGAAAATTTGATTTTCAAATAATAGACTCAAGAGAAACATTAAACATGTTAAATAGAAAAAAAAAGAAGTCAGAAAACAAGGAATTCAATAATTTTAAACTTTTTACATGGATATGTGGGAAAAATGATCCTTTTTTAACACCTAAGAACTTTATCATTTATTATGGTAGTTAAAAGGAGTATACATAGAATACACAGGTGTCAATTGATTCTAATGGGGTGTTATTCAAAAAATAAAATCAAGGGGTGAGAAGGAGGAATACACTGGGAGAAGTGGGAAGGTAGAGGTAAAATGGGATAAATTATCTCACATAAAAAGGGCAAAAAAAAGTTTTTTTGGTGGAGGAGAAGATGGGGAGATAGTGGGCAATGCTTGAATCTTACTTTCATTTGAATTGGCCAAAAGACAGAGTGCCATACACACTCCACTAGGTATATAAATCTTTATTACCTGACTAGGAGGGAGGAGGGAAGGGTGATATGAGGAGACAAATGATAAAGGAAGGGAACGTGACTTGGGGAAGTTGGGATAAAGGGAAATACAGAGTTATTAATCATAACACTGAATATGAATAAGATGAACTTACTCATAACACAGGAGTAAATATCAGAGCTGATTACATAGTTTAGAAATAAAAGATGATACCATAACCAAATTAAGGGAGCATAGAATAGTTTACCTCCCGGTTCTATGGATAAGGGAAGATTTTATGACCAAACAAGGAGCATCACAGACTGTAAACTAGATAATTTTGATTACTTTAAATTTAAAAAATCTTGCATAAATCAAACCAATGCAGCCAAAATGAAAAGTAAAGTGAAAATTGGGGGAAATGTTCTAAAATATTTTTTCCTGATAATGGACTCATTTCTGCAATAGATAAAGAACCAAGTCAAATTCATAAGAATGAATATCATTCTCCATACGATAGATGGTAAAAGGACATGAAAAGGCAGTATTAACATGAAAAAAAAAATCAAAGCTATCTAGAATTATATGAAAAAAATGTTCTAAATCAATATTAATCAAAAAATGTAAATTAAAACAACTGAGATACCACCTCACACCTATCAAATTGGCTTATTTGAAAGAAAAGGAAAAGGACAAATGTTGAAGGTGATATGGGAAAATCAGGACACTAATGCATTATTAATGGAGCTGTTAACTGACCTAATGATTTTGGAGAGCAATTTGGAACTATGTACAAAAGACTATAAAACACATATGTCCTTTATCAAGTAATACCATACTAGGTCTGTATCCTAAAGATATTTATTTTTTAAAAGGAAAAAGATTTACGTGTACAAAAATATTTACAGTAGCTGGTTTAGTGGTGGCAAAGAACTGGAAATTGAGGGGATGTCCATAAATTGAGAAATGGCTGAACAAGTTTTGGTATATGAATGTAATGGAATACTGTGCTATAGGAAATCACAAGCAGGATGCTTTCAGAAAATCCTGGAGATGAACCTATGCAAAACAAATTGAGCAGAACCAGGAGAACTTTATACACAGTAACAGCAATATTATGCAATGATCAATTATGAATAACTTAGCTGTCCTTAGCAAGGACTTATGAATAAAAATGCTTTCTACCTCCAGAGCAAGAACTGATTGAGTCTGAATGCAGATTGAAGAATACTTGTTTTTAAAGCTTTTTATTTTTATTTTTGGTCTTTGTTTTCTTTAACCACATGGCTAATATTCAAATATGTTTTATATCACTGCACATGTATAACCTATACGAAATGGCTTGTCTTCTCAATGATGGAGTAAGGGAGTGAGAGAATTTGAAATTAAAAAAGAAATTTCAAAAATGAGGATAAAATTGTTTTTAGAAGTGATTGGAAAAAAATAAATTACATATGCATATGTGTGTGTGTATTTGAAAATTATCTCACTGGATAATAGTAAAATGCGGTAGTCAGAGGTGTATGTATTCATAGCATAGTGTATTGCACACAGTAGTTGCTTAACCAACTAGGGCACATTACATAGAGTGTTGGCCTTAGAATCAAGAAGACGAGTTCAAATCCTGCATCAGACACTTCTAGCTATGACACCCTTAGAAGTCACTGAACCTTTCTCAGCCTTAGTTTGCTCATCTGGAAAATAGGGATAATGATAGCATCTACCTCCCAGGATTGCCATAAGCATCAAATGAGATAACATATATGAAGTGCTTTGAAAATCTTAAAGCATTACAGGAATGCTGAGAATTATAAACCAATGTTTGGAAATTTATATCCATAGCCTTATGGTAATAGTCAAAATATGCCTTTACATCTGGGCAAGGTGCCCCTACCACAGTGTTTCAGAGTCTAAGGAACATTCCACTTATATACCTTCTAAAGAAGGCATAGATGGAATATTCTAGAGAAGATATATACCTTTAAGGAAGTTTTTAAATCCCAGATTCTAGATCCACTTTTTTGAGAGTATTCTGTGCTGTTATTTTCAGGGAATGAGGATACCTCTTAAGCAAATAACACTAGTGATGTGGAACAACTTTCCAGTAGCTAGAGGGGACAATGAGGCATAGGTAAAGAGGATGAGTTTTCTGAGTTCCATGATCAGAAAGACACTATTTGCCTCCACTGCAGCTGATAAAAGGACAAATTCCATCCTCCACTGGATGCTTTTAAAAATACACTGATAAACTAAGGGAAGCTATGTGGTACAGTGGGTAGAGTGCCAGGCTTGTAGTCAACAAGACATCATCCTGAGTTCAAATCTGACTTCATACAGTTACTAGGTGTGTCACCTTGGGCAATCATTTAATTCAGTTTGCCTTAGCTTCCTCATCTGTAAAATGAGACGGAGCAGTAAATGGCAAACCACTCTAGTATCTTTGCTAAGAAAAGCCCAAATGGAGTAATAAAGTGTTCAACACAACTGAAAAATGACTGAACAACAAATAAAATGAATTCTAAGATAAAGAGATCATATAGCAAAAGTCAGGCCATTATTTCTGAAGGGGTGGAGGTGAAAGACAAAGATATTTTGCTTCAAGTATCTTATTATTTCAGGTAGAAACATTTTGTAAGGTTTTGCTGATGTTAATTTAGCCAAGAAGAAACATTAAGTTTTCTTACCACTTAAGTATCATCTTATAATATTACTCTATGTGCCCAATTAATTCCTAAATTGCAGAGAAAATTATATTACATCCAAATTGTATTCAACAGTCCATGCACAAAGAAATTATAAATCATGAAGAAGATTAGTCTAAATAATGATTGGTGAAGTCCCGAACAGTCATTTTTTTTATTACATGAATTTAATCCTGTAGGACGCATTATTATCTGTTTTCATGCTTTCATAAATATCATCATGTAGAACACTAACAACTTTATCTTTGTAGAAAACTGGTCTCCAAAGTGAGGTGTCTGCACCCTAGAGGATGCATAAGAAAAACTATTGGGGTATATTAGGATTGAGAAGAGCAGTGCACAGTCTACTTGTAGGCACCACTTGACTTTGTTGCTTCCTCTGTCTGCCTCTAGTGATGATTGCATTAGAAATTCAGCCAAAAATTTCAGGCTGCCAACCAATCAGCCATTCCCTTTCCTCCCACCACAGAATTAGCTTATATCACATAGCCAAGGTTCCACACACAAAAGAACCTAGATGTCCACCTGGGCTGTTCTCACTCCTTTCCTCAAGAGAACAGGGAGAATTATGCCGTGGTTAACAAAAGAATAACCAATAGTAGTAAGCCCAAGAGCAGCACTTTGCAAAGCAATAGTCAAGGTAGGAGGAGAAGTAAGCAAAGTGAAGCTAGCAAAATGGGATGGGTTGTAAATATTGCTGCCAGAGTGTTTAAGACTCAAGTAGCCAAATACATAATTATCTCAGATCTTCATTTTTTCCTTAAAAAGGCAAATCATGAAACTTCATTAAAAAAGAAGTTAGAAAAGGCATTCTGAAGATTTGTTAGATGATAGCAAAAAACTTCAGGATGGTTAAAAAAAGAAATAAACATTTAAAATAAGATATGAAGAAAGAAATCAATTTACAGTAAAAAATAGTTTAATAAAAGATATAAATACAAATAATACAGTAGGTAACCCAAAACCTAAAATGAAGAATCACAGGAAATCCTCTCAATAAACAAATAACAGATCTTTAACAAAATAGAAAGATAGATAGATAGAAATACAGATAGGTAGACAGACAGATAGATAGGTAGATAGTAGATAGATAGATAGATAGATATAGATATAGATATAGATATAGATGATATAGATATAGATATAGATATAGATATAGATATAGATATAGATATAGATATAGATATAGATATAGATATAGATATAGATATAGATATAGATATAGATATAGATATAGATATAGATATAGATATAGATATAGATATAGATATAGATATAGATATAGATATAGATAGGTAGATGTGGTAGAACTTTTTGTAGATGAAAAGAAAAAGTCAATTTTGACTAGACACATGAATTTAAATCAGGATGACAGATCTGGAATGTGAAAAGCAAAGACATAATTTTAGAATGATAAATCTCCCAGAAAATATCAATCCTCAACAATTGTACAACTTTTGCGACTTCAAGCGTTGGTGTCATTTTATTACTAATTTCATTTTTATTTTTGCATTGGCAATCATGTAAATTTGAAGTTCCCATTATTGTTTGCAGCCTCTAGGTTAAATGCCAACTCAACTTGGCTATGTTCCTATATTTTGAGACCTTTGAAGATCTCAAATGGTGCACAAAGCAGAGATGTCCTTGACAGATTATTTCATACTGGTGTTTCCTTCACTATCTCCAATGCTATCCACCAGCCATAAATGACAAAGTGTCAGAGGTAATGTTAATACCTTATCACTCTTAGTGTGTTCTGACAGCTGAGACTAAAGTCCTAGCAAGCTCTCCCTTGGTTTTCACAGATGGCTGAGGTAGAGAGATTTGTTATTGTTCTTTGATCATTCCATTTAATCTGCTCTTTGTAAAAACATTTGGAATTTTCTTGTCAGAGATACAGAAGTGTTTACCATTTCCATTTCTAGTTCATTTTAGAGATGAGGAAACCTAAGAAATAGCATTAAATGTCTTTCCAAAGATTACATAGCTAGACATTTCTGAGGCTGGATTTGAATTCATGTCTTACTGACTCTGGGGTTGGCAGTCTATTTGCAGTGTCACCCAGCAGCCTAAATAACAGCAATAATAATGTAAAGAATAATATGCAGAAAAGTTTATTTTCACCAATCTCTAGTGCAATATTAGTTTTTGGTGGTCATAGAAAACTGACCCCCCATTTCCATTGGTTCAATGTATCAACTTTCACATTTTTGGCTTTCATTCCATTTTCTAGAACATTAATCCTGGAAAGTTGAGGATTAATTGCATTAAAAATATGGAATGCAATACCCTAGGAAATAGTAAAAGAGTACTACCCTGAAGTTTTCAAAATAATAGCAAAACACTCATTCACAGATCATTGGCAGGGAAAACCCCAAACTTAGGATTTAAGGTATATAATTGACAAGTTCCTGAATTTCAATACTAAGCAACACTATTTTTTTTCAAATAGATAGGCCTTTAGCTAAGAAGAAAATTAACTCTAATAAAAGATTTCTTTGCCTCTTTGAAATATTTTGTTAGAGTTTGGAATATGATAATTACAAAGCAAGAAAAGTTAGATGTATCCCCCAAGATGATATATCTAACAAATCTGTGATTAAGCATTAATGAAAACCTATGAATTGTCAACAAGAAAGGTACTTGAACTATTCCTCCAAAAGAAACAAGAAGCAAAAATGGTACTTTACTTGCAAATACTTTAAGCAAGAGAAACACAAGAAAGGTAAAGAAATAGTTATTTTTGAGGTGACTAAGGAAGGCAATTAATTCTTTCTTTTTTTTTTCAATGAGGTAAAATAATTGTTTTAAAATGTTATCAAGGGGCAGCTAGGTGGCACAGTGGATAGAGCACCATCCCTGAAGTCAGGACAACCTGAGTTCAAAACCAGCCTCAAACCAAACACTTGACACTTACTAGCTGTGTGACCCTGGTCAAGCCACTTAACCCCAATTGCCTAAAATAAAATGTTATCAAGAGTTAAGAGACAGAACAAAATTAAATCATCAAAAGAAAAAGAGATCTAAGACAACACAAATCTTAAGGAAGATTGGAGAGTAATGAGAATGAAAGGAAGAACTAAATATTCTTTGGATATACCAACTTTAGGGAAAAAAAGAGAGCTCATGGCACATATAGTCTCATGAAAGCAACAAGCATGAAGTTGGACAAACTTTGGTATATAATGGAGGGTAGAAGGAAACTAGTTTTCTATGCTGCATGGGATCATAAAGAGTCAGCCACAACAACAAAACAGAACAACACCAACAAAATGATTGTGCATAAGATTAAACTTACTATGATATATTCTTGAAATGTAATATAATGGCATAAAGTTCAGAATTCCTCTCACTGGGGAACCTTGTACCTCCCATATAACTGTGGGGTGTTCTTTTGAAAACAAAGTAAGAGGGCAAGCATTTCTAAGTTGATTATAAGTAATAGTTTAATCAACCATTTGAATACTCACAAAACAGGGCAATCTTTGGTTTGGAGCAGCAGGCAGACAATTCAGTGGATCCCTGCAAAGAACTCTCAAAATCCCATTGATAATTATAGAAAACAGACAAAGGAAGGAGGAGCTAGAAAGTGCATCAATATTGATTAGCGAATATTTTTGTTTTTTTGTTTAGTATTGAGCTTGGGTGTTAAGTCACTGTTATACCCAAACATGTATTGATCATGTAAGGTATTCTTGTTATGGCTTTCATAAGTCATAGCATCATAAATTATGACCCAGTGTATTCAGTATCTAAGCTATGATTTTTAACAGATCACCATGTTCAGGCTTCCATATTTCACAGAGTTGAAGTTTTTATGGCTTTTCACTTATTACCATATTTTATGGTTTTTCCACAAGTGGGACCCCACAAATGGGAAAACTTGTATGAACTGATGCAGAATAAAATAAGCAGAAGCAGTACACATGACTATGATAATATCTTTTAAATGAACTAAAAAATCAAGCCAAATGCAATACAATAGAAATGATCATTTTTGGTTCTGGGGAAGAAATGATTAAATATACTTCTTTACTTAAATAAGTGTGTGATTACTATTGTAAAATGTTGTGTAGCCTGTCAGACAGTATCACTATGTTGGAGATTTTTTTCTTAAATTTTCTTTTATATAAGGGAAGATTCTCTGTTTGAAGGAGAAGAGTACTAGGAAATGACTGATATAAAAAGAAAGGACATTTACATAACTTTAAAAATTTATAAATTAAAACAAAATTAAATCTATATATCTAATATTTATTTATGTACCAAAATAGGTTCAGCAATTCCCCCCAAAAATGGGATTAATTTATTAATCAACCACATATTTATTTTTTAATAAAAATGCTATTTCAAATATTTTTACAATTATTGGACCTTTGTCATTGATTTCTTTGGAATAAATGCATAGAAGTAGAATCAATAAATAAGGGGGAAGAGCCAAGATAGCAGAATAAAAGCAGTGACTTCCTTGAGCTCCCCCCCAAAATTCTCCAAATGCCTGTAATAAATAGGTCTAAACCAATTCTAGAACTGCAGAACCCACAAAAAGACAGAGGGAAAGAAATTTCCAGCCCAAGACAATCTGAATGGTTGATTGGAAAGGTTTATTGCACCACGATGGGAGAGGAGTGTAGTTCAGCCTGGACCATATATCAAAGACTGGGCTTCAGTGAACTTGAAGCAGTCCTCAGGGGGTTGAATCAAGGGGAATTGTAGTGGTTTTCAAATTTCTCAACCCATAAACACCAAAGACAACTTAGAAGGTCAAAAGGAAATATTTGTCAGACCTTGGTGAGAGAAGAGCTCAATTCAGCCCCAGTCCTGCTGCAGCCCCAGAGTTGTAGCTGATTTTGGTTCTCTCAGCCCACATGTGGAGGGGGAATTGAGTGACTGATGAGAGGGGGATTACAGGGATCTCTTTCATGGTGCTGAGGCATGATTCTCTTGCTTTGCCCATGCTTGGAGCTGGGTGGCAGTCCTGGGTGGCAGTCCTGGGGCAAAGAGGAACACTGGTATAATGGAGTTTGTGGCAGCAGCAGTGAGGGGGGAGTCCTCTTCCAAGTTCCAAAGCAGAAAAGAGTGCTTGTGGTCAATCACATACCAGAGCACAGGACAGAAAAGGAGTAAATACCTCGCCCCTGATCGTGCCACCTTGGAAGAACTGAAAATTTCCGGGTCCCTAGATGTATCTCTGAAAACAGCTGCACAAAACCCCTGAAGCTTGGGACACTAAATTGTCCACACTGGAAGCAGACCTCTACCTTAACAAAGAATTTAAAGCTCAAGTAACTGGCTGAGAACAAAAGCAAACAGTGCAAAAATAAAGTCATTTCATAGAATCATACTTTTGTTGCAAAGAAGATCAAAACATATAACAGACTTCCACTTCCAGGAGCCAAGATGGCAGAATAAAAACGTAGTCACTCTCACCCTCCCCTATCAACCTCTGAAAACTCAGAAAATACCATCGCAGGGGAAAAAAAAATAAAACCTGGAATTGCTGAACTAGAAGAAAGACAGGGAACAGCAGTGCAGCAGGCCAGTAAATGGGTCTCCCAGTGCCTCAGCAAAAATAAGGTAAGCAGTACTACAAAGGGCCCCAGTAAGATAAGCATCCAGTAGCATTCATCTGAAAGGAGCTGAAGAAAGCAACCTAGAGTCTTCCTAAAGTCCCAGCCTTGCTGATTCCAACCCAACACCAGGTAAGCTGTCAGAATCCTACAGCCTCCAACTGTCAACCAGGAGGACATCCTGAAGCCCAGGATGCTAGAGCAGGCAAACACCAACACCTGGACCTCCAAGTACCTCAGTGAGGGCAGGAAAACTGGTGGAAACCAGCTCAGAAAACCACCAGGTGCCTCGGCACTCTACCTCAAAGGAATCTCCCAGTACCTTAGAAGAAGCAAGGGAGGCAGCAGTGCAAGGGGCCCCAGGCAGATAAACACCCTGTGGCACCCATCTAAAAGGAGCTCAAGAAAGCTAAAGGAAAGGAAAAGCAGGCAACCTAGAATTGCCTGAAAGTTCCAGCCTTGCTGATTCCAGCCCAACACCAGGTAAGCTGCCAAAACCCTACAACCTCCAATTCCCAACATAAGAGGCCCCAGCACACAAATCCAGTGACCAAGACCTAAGGCTCCCAACACAAGAAGCTTGGGTCAGTGCCTCTGTTGCCCATCAGGAGAGCTTAATCTCTTTAAAGGCCAGGAAATAAAGAAACCATGAGTAAAAAGAAATGTACCATAGATTCATATTATGAGAAGAGTGAAGATCAAGACAGAAATTCTGAAGAGGACAGCATTGTCAACAAACCCACATCTGCAACATTAAAAGGGAATATGAACTGGTATGAAGCCCCAAAAGCCTTCTTAGAAGAGCTCAAGAAGGATTTTAAAAGTCTAATGAGAGAGGTAAAAGAGTCCTTCAAAAATATAATTGGCCAATTGGAAAAAAAGTACACTAAAAAAACAAGTCCCTGAAAAACACAATTGGCAAGCTGGAAAAAAAGTACACTGAAGAAAACAAATACCTTAAAAATACAATTGGCCAATTGAAGAAGGAAGTACAAAAACAAACAGAAGAAAACAATTTGTTAAAAACTAGATTTGGAGAAATGGAAACTAATGACGGTATGACAGAGCAAGAATCAGTCAAACAGAAACAAAGAAATGAAAAAAAAATAGAGAAAAACCTAAAATATCTCATCAGTAAAAGAAAACTGACCTGGAAAATCGATCCAGGAGAGACAATTTAAAAATCATTGGACTGCCTGAAAATCATGATGAAAAAAAGAGCCTGGACAGTATCTGTCAGGAAATCATAAAGGAAAACTGCCTGGAAATCCTAGAACCGGAAGGTAAAATAACCATAGACAGAATGCACCACTCATCACCTGAAAGAGATCCCAAATTGAAAATGCCAAGGAACATAATAGCAAAATTCAAAAATTACCAGATTAAAGAGAAGGTGCTGCAAGCAGCCAGAAAGAAACAATTTAAATATCATGGAACCACAGTCAGGATTACACAGGACCTACCTTGAAGCTTTTACATTAAAAGACCACAGGGTATGGAACATGATGTTCCATAAGGCAAAGAGCTTGGATTGCAGCCAAGAATCAACTACCCTGCAGAAATGAGCATGATTTTTCAAGGGAGAAGTTGGATATTCAATGGAATAGGGGACTTCCAAACCTTCCTCATAGAAAGACCTGAGCTCAACAAAAAATTTGATCTTGAAGTACAGGACTCAAGAAGGACAAAGAAAGGTAAATGGGACAGAAAGATACAAAATGTCATTAATAAAGGTAGACTATTTACATCCCTACAAGGGAAGATGACACTTGCAACTCTTGAAAACTGTATTGTTATTACACCACGTTTAAGAAGTATACATAAAGGGGGTGGATATTAGATGACTTTGATGTAATGAATAAAAAAAATAAATAATCATGTGGGTTAAATGAATCCAAGTAAGTGGATTAGTCTGATCTTAGAAATTGTACTGAAAAAGGAGGAGGCACACAAGGGCAAATTATCTTACAGGAAAAGATATAAAATCCTATTACAGCAGAGGGAAAGAAGGGAGGTGGGTGAGCATTGTTTGAACCTTACTCTCATCAGATTTGGCTCAAGAAGGGAATAACATAATTGCTTAGGCATAGAAATCTAACTTGCTCTATAAGCAGTAAGAGGGAAAAGGGGAAAGAAAAGGGAGGAGAGATAGAAGTGAGGGAAGAAGCAGTAAGGGCAAAAGGGAAGAAAAGGGAAAGGAATAGCAGAAGGGAGGAGAGACTGAAGAAGGTGGTGGTCAAAAGAAAAACACTAGTGGAGGGGGGAAGCAGAAAGGAGAAAAAAGCATAAAAAGGGGAAAAAGGATGGAGAAAAAGACACAGATAGTAATCATAACTGTGGAAGTTGAATTGCTATTTTTTTTTTCTCTTCTGTTGAGTTTTGTTTCCTCTTCCTGATGGTTCCTCCTATTGGTTTTAATTTTTACTTACAACTTCACTAAGGTGAAAATATATTTAATAGGAATGTAAATGTATAGGCTATATCAAATTGTGTGCCATCTTGGGAAGGGTGGTGGGGAGGAAGAGGAAGAAAAATTTTAAACTCAAAAGCTTTTGTAAGTGATTGTCAATAAATCAAAATAAATTAAGAAAATAAATTAAGAAAAATTATAACCATGAGAAGGCAACAAAGTCAAAGCTCTTACCTTCAAAGCCTCCAAGAAAAGTATGAATCAGTCCCAGGCCATGGAAGAGCTTAAAAAGGAATATGAGAAGCAAGTAAGAGGAGTAGAGGAAAAACTGGTAAAATAAATGAAAATGATGCAAGAAAATCATGAAAACAAGTCAACAAATTACTAAAGGAGACCCAAAAAAATACTGAAGAAAATAACATCTTGAAAAACAGCTCAACCCAAATGACAAAAGAGGTCCAAAAAGCCAATTAGGAGAAGAATGCCTTAAAAAGCAGAATTGGCCAAATGGAAAAGGAAGTCCAAAATCTTGCTGAAGAAAATACTTCCTTAAAAATTGGAATGGAACAAATGGAAGGTGGTGATTTTATGAGAAATCAAGAAATTGTAAAAGAAAACCAAAAGAATGAAAAAAAATTGAAGAAAATGTGAAATATCTCATTGGAAATACAACTGACCTGGAAAATAGATCCAGGAGAGAGAATCTAAAATTTATTGGACTACTTGAAAGCCATAATCAAAAAAGAAACTAGATATCAATTTCAAGAAATCATCAAGGAAAACTGCCCTGATATTTTACAACCAGAGAATAAAGTAGAAATGGAAAAAATCCACAGATCACCTCCTGAAAAAAAGATCACCAGAGGAAAATTCCTAGGAATATTGTAGCCAACTTCCAAAGTTCCTCAGTCAAGGCAAAAATATTGCAAGGATCCAGAAAGGAACAATTCAAGTATTGTGTAAACATAATCAGGATAACACAAGATTTAGCAGCTTCTATGTTAAGAGACCAGAGGACTTGGAATATAATATTCCAGAGGGCAAATGTGATAGGATTACAGCCAAGAATGCCCTACCCAGAAAAACAGAATATAATCCTTCAGGGTAAAAAATACACATTCAACTCAAGGGAGGTGAAGCCAAGATGGTGGAGTGAAAGCAGTGACTTACCAAACCCCTCAATATACCTATAAAAAATGGCTCTAAACCAATTTTACAGCAGCAGAACCCACAAGAACACAGAGTGAAGCAAATTTCCAGCTCAAGACAACCTGGATGATTGATTGGAAAGGTATATCACACTGAACTGGGAGCGGAGCGCAGTGCGGCATGGCTGTGCAGGCCACAGTGAACCTGCAGCAGGCCTCGGAGAACCGAATCACACACAGCTGTGGCAGTTTCCAGACACTTCAATACAAATACCAAAGACTTAGGTCAGTGGGAAAAGTCTGTTTCTGTGGTGCTGAGAGAGGAGCTAAGTCTCAGAGCCAGTTCCAGGACACAGACCGCAGGTCCCCAGGGTGGTGCTTGCACCTGAGCTTCTGGCCCACAGACTGAGGGGGAATCCAGTGTCTGATCACAGGGGGATTGCAGCGATCTCTTTGCCTTTACTGAGGCAGGAATCTCATGCTTTGCCTGTGCTTGGATCTGGGTCACAGTTCTGGGTGGTGGTCCTGAGGTGAGGAGAAGTGCTGGTGTGGTAGAGTTTGTAGTGGCTGTGGAGAATAAACCTTCCTCACAGTTCTAGGACAGAAAGGAGTGCTTGTGGGCACTAATAGGTCAGAGCACAGGCCAGGAAAGAGTAAACACCTCTCCCCTTATCATACCAACTTTCAAGAACTGAAAATTTACAGTTCCCTACAAGTATCTCTGAAAACAGCTATACAAACCCCTGAAGCTTGGGACAGTACATTCTGACATTGGAAGCAGACTCTTACCTTAACAAAGAGTTTAAAACTCAAGTAATTGGCTGGGATCATGAGCAAGCAGCACAAAAAAAAGAGTCAGACTATATTATCTTACTTTGGTGACAAAGAAGATCAAAACATACAACCAGAAGAAGACAACAAAATCAAAGCTCCTACATTCAAAGCCTTCAAGAAAAATACAAATCAGTCCCAGGCCTTGGAAGAGCTCAAAAGGGGTTTTGAGAAGCAAGTAAGAGAAGTAGAGGAAAAACTGGAAAGAGAAATGAGAGTGATGCAAGAAAATCATGAAAAACAAGTCAACAGCTTGCTAAAGGAGACCCAAAAAAATACTGAAGAAAGTAACACCTTAAAAAATAGCCTAACCCAAATGGCAAAAGAGGTCCAAAAAGTCAATGAGGAGAAAAATGCCCTAAAAAGAACAATGGAAAAGGAAGTCCAAAAGCTTACTGAAGAAAATACTTCTTTAAAAATTAGGATAGAGGGGGCAGCTAGGTGGCACAGTGGATAGAGCACCAGTCCTGAAGTCAGGACAACCTGAGTTCAAATCCATCCTCAGACCAAACGTTTGACACTTACTAGCTGAGTGACCCTGGGCAAGTCACTTAACCTCAATTGCCTAAAAGGAAAAAAAAAATTAAGATAGAACAATAGGAAGCTAGTTACTTTATGAGAAATCAAGACACTGCAAAAGAAATCCAAAAGAATGAAAAAATAGAAGACAATATGAAATATCTCACTGGAAAAACAACTGACCTGGAAAATAGATCCAGGAGAGAGAATTTAAAAATTATTGGACTATCTGAAAGCCATGGCGGGGCAGAGCCAAGATGGCACAGT
Organism: Phascolarctos cinereus; assembly: GCF_003287225.1. NCBI lineage: Eukaryota > Metazoa > Chordata > Mammalia > Diprotodontia > Phascolarctidae > Phascolarctos > Phascolarctos cinereus. The sequence continues at coordinate 241,363,570 of NW_027555847.1, forward strand.
GAAAGCAGTGACTTGCTTGAGCTCTCCCCAAAACCCCTCCAAATACTCATAAAAAGTGGCTCTAAACAAATTCTGAAGCAGCAGAACCCACAAAAAGACAGAGTGAAACAAATTTCCAGCCCAAGACAACCTGGATGATTGATCAGAAAGGTGTATCACACCAGGCTGGGAGCACAGGACACAGCAAACCTGGAGCAGGCCTCAAAGGACTGAATCTTGGGCAGCTGTGGAAGTTTCCAGACTCCTTTACCCACTAATGCCAGAGACAACTTAGAAGGTCAGTGGGAAAAGTCTATTTCTGTAGGTGCTGAGAAAGGAAGGAGGGGTCTCAGCTTCATTCCCCAAGAGTATGGTCCGGGGTGGGGGGGCAGCTGCTTCCTGAGCTTCTGGCCTATGGACTGAGGGGGAATCCAATGGCTGTTCAGAGAGGGATTGCAGGGATCTCTTTGCCAGTGCTGAGACAGGAATCTCTTCCTTTGCCCATGTTTGGATCTGGGTCACAGTTCTGGGTTGTGGTGCTGGGGTGAGCAGGAATGCTGGCGTGGTGGAGCTTAGAGTGGCTGTGGAGAGGAACCCCTCCTTACAGTTACAGGACAGAAAGGAATACTTGTGCTCCCAGACCAAGAAAGGAGTAAACACCTAGCCCCTTATCATACCACCTTGTGGGAATTGAAAATTTACAGGTACCTACAAGTATCTCTGAAAACAGCTGTACAAACCCCTGAAGTTTGGGACAGTACATTCTCCACATTGGAAGCAGACTCTTACCTTAACAAAGAGTTTAAAACTCAAGGAATTTGCCGGGATCATGAGCAAGCAGTGCAAAAAGAGTCAGACTATATTATCTTACTTTGGGGACAAAGAAGATGAAAATACACAATCAGAAGAAGACAACAAGGTCAAAGCTCCTACATCCAAAGCCTCCAAGAAAAATATGAATCAGTCCCAGGCCTTAGAAGAGGTCAAAAGGGATTTTGAGAAGCAAGTAAGGGAAGCAGAGGAAAAACTTCAAAGAGAAATGAGAGTGATACAAGAAAATCATGAAAAACAAGTCACCAGACCCAAAAAAATATTAAAGAAAATAACACCTTAAAAAATAGCCTAAACCAAAAGCCAATGAGGAGGAAAATGCCCTAAAAAGAAAAATTAGCCAAATGGAAAAGGAAGTCCAAAAGACTTCTGAAGAAAATACTTCCTTAAAAATTAGAATAGAGCACTTGGAAGCTAGTGACTTTATGAGAAATCAAGATACAGTTGAACAAATCCAAAAGAATGAAAAATTAGAAAACAATGTGAAATATCTCATTGGAAAAACAAGTGACCTGGAAAATAGATCCAGGAGAGAGAATTTAAAAATTATTGGACTATCTGAAAGCCGTAATCAAAAAAGAGAGCCTAGACATCATCTTTCAAGAAATTATCAAGGAAAACTGCCCTGATATATTAGAACCAGAGGGCAAAATAGAAATTGAAAGAATCCACAGATATCCTCCTGAAAGAGATGCCCAAAGGAAAACTCCTAGGAAATTGTAGCCAAATTCCAGAGTTCCAGGTCAAGGAAAAATATTACAAGCTGCCAGAAGAAACAATTCAAGTACTGTGGAAACACAATCAGGATAACACAAGATTTAGCAGCTTCTACATTAAAGGACCCAGGCATGGAATATAATATTCTGGAGGGCAAAGGAGATAGGATTACCAAGAATCACCTACCCAGCAAAACTGAGTATAATCCTTCAGGGGAAAAAATGGTCATTCAGTGAAATAGAGGACTTTCAAGCATTCTTGATGAAAAGACCAGAGCTGAATAGAAAATTTGACTTTCAAATACAGGACTCAAGTGGAACATGAAGAGGTAAACAGGAAAGAGAAATCATAAGAGACTTATTAAGTTGAACTGTTTACATTCCTGCATGGAAAGATGATATTTTATAACTCATGAGACCTTTGTCAGTATTAGGGTAGTTGGAGGAAAAATTATGTGTATGTATGTATAGATGGATAGATAGATAGATAGATAGATAGATAGATAGATAGATAGATAGATATAATAGATGATAGATAGATAGAGGGTACAGGGTGAGTTGAAGATTAACGGGTCATATCTGGAGAATAAAATTAAGGGATGAGAGAGGATTATACTAGGAAAAGAAGAAAGGGAGAGGTAGAACAAGGTAAATTATCTCACAAAAATAAAACAAAGAAAAGGCTCTTATAGTGGAGAGGAAACAGGGGAAGGTGAGAGGGAATGAGTGAATCTTATTCTCATAGGATTTGGCTTAAGGAGGGAATAACATACACATTCAATTGGGTATGGAAATCTGTCTTACCTACAGGAAAATAGGGGGGGAAAGGGACAACAGAGCAGGGGGGTGATAGAGAGGAGGGCAGATTGGGAAAGGGGGTAATCAGAAGCAAATACTTCTGAGGAGGGACAGGGTCAAAAGAAAGAACAAAATAAATGGGGGGGCAGGATAGTATTAAGGGAAATTTAGTTTTTCACAACATGTCTACTATGGAAGTGTTTTGCATAACTGCATATGTATAACCTATATTGAGTTGCTTGCCTTTTCAATGAGGGTTGGTGGGAAGGGAGGAAGGGAGAAAATTTGGAACCCAAAGTTTCAAAAACACAAGTTTAAAAAAATGTTTTCACGTGCAACTGGGAAATAAGAAATACAGGACACGGGTTACAGAAGTCTATCCTGCACCACAGGAAAATAGAAGCGGAAGGGTATAAGAGAAGGGAGGTAGAGATAGAAGAGAGGGCCGACTAGGGGAAGGGGTATTCAGAATGCATGCCGTCTTGGGGTGGGAGAAGGGGCGAGTTGGGGTGAAAATTTGGAACTCAAAATCTTGTGGAAGTAAATGTTGAAAAATCAAAATAAATAAATGTATGTCAAAACAATAGACATTCAATGAAAAAGAGGATTTTCAAGCATTCTTGATGTAAAGATCAGAGCTGAGTAGAAAATTTGACTTTCAAGTACAAAGCTGAAGAGAAGCATGAAAAGGTAAATAGGAAAGAGAAATGGTATGGGACTTATTAAAGTTGAACTGTTTACATTCCTACATGGAAAGATGATATTTGTAACTCATGAGACCTTTGTCAGTATTAGGTTAGTTGGAGGGAAAAAATTATATGTAGATAGACAGACAGACAGACAGATAGATAGATAGATAGATAGATAGATAGATAGATTGATAGATAGGTAGATGGCACAGGGTGAGTTGAAGATGAACAGGTGACATCTAAAAATAAAATTAAGGGTGGGAGAGGATTGTTTCTGACTATTTAAAGTTACTATGGTGACAAAGAAAATCAAAACACACAATCAGAAGAAGAAAACAAAGTCAATGCTCTTACATCCAAAACCTCCAGGAAAAAAAATGTAAATTGCTATCAGGCCATGAAAAAGCTCAAAAAGAATTTTGAAAATCAGGTAAAAGAGGTAGAAGAAAAAAATTGGGAAGAAAAATGATAGTGATACAAAGAAAACATGAAAAATGACTCAACAGCTTGGTAAAGGAGACACAAAAAATTACTGAAGAAAATAACAGACTAAGCCAAATGATAAAGATATCCAAAAAGCAATTGAGAAGAATGACTTACAAAGCAGAGTTGGTCAAATGGAAAATGAAGTCCAAAAGCTCACTGAATTAAATAATCCCTCAAAAATTACAATGGAGCAAATGGAAGCTAATGACTTTATGAGAAGTCCAGAAACAATAAAAAAAAAATGAATGAAAACATAGAAGACAATGTGAAATATCTCATTGAAAAAACAATTGACCTGGAAAATATATCCAGGAGAGATAGTTTAAAAATAATTGAACTTCCTGGAAGCCAGGAAAAAAAAAAGCCTAGACATTGTCTTTCAAGAAATTATCAAAGAAAACTGTGCTGATATTCTAGAACCAGAGACAAAATAAAAATTGACACAATCCATTGATCACCTCCTGAAAGAAATCCCAAAGGGGCAGGTAGGTGGTGCAGTGGACAGAGCACCAGCCCTGAAGTCAGGAGGACCTTAATTCAAATCTGGTCTCAGAAGAAACACTTGACACTTATTAGCTGTGTGACCCTGAGCAAGTCACTTAAACCCAATTGCCTGAGAGAGAGAGAGAGAGAGAAAGAGAGAGAGAGACGGATAGATAGAGAGAGAGAGAGAGAGAGAGAGAGAGAGAGAGAGAGAGAGAGAGAGATCCCAAAATGAAAATGGCCAGGATTATTATAGTCAAATTCCAGAGTTCCCGGGTCAAGGAGAAAACATTTCAAGCAGCCAGAAAGAAAAAAATTCAAGTATCATGAAGCCAGAGTAAGAATAAGGCAAAATTTAGAACCATTAAAGTATTAGAGGGCTTGGTATATGATATTCCAGAGGTCAAAATAGCTAGGATCATCTCAAAGAACCATAGCAAAACTGACTATAATCCTCTTCAGGGAGAAAATGGATATTCAATGAAATAGAGGACTTTCAAGCATTCTTGATGAAAAGACCAGAGCTGTATAGAAAATTTGAGTTCCAAATTCAAGACTCAAGAGAAGCATAAAAAGGTAAACAGGAGAGGGAAATCATTAGGGACTTAATTAGGTTAAACTGCTTATTTTCGTTCATGGGAAGATGATATTTGCAACTTATAAGACCTTTCTCATTATTAGGGTAGTTGGAAGGAATATTTATAGACAGAAGGCACAGGTGTGAGCTGAATATAAAGGGATGATATCTAAAAATAAAATTAAGTGTTGAAAAAGGAATGTACTGGGAGAAAGAGAAAAGAAGAGGTTGAATGGGGTAAATTATCTCACATAAAAGAGGCAAGAAAAAGCTTTTACAGTGGAGTGGAAGAGGGGAGAAGTGAGGGAGAGTGGGCAAACCTTACTCTCATCAGAATTGGCTCAAAGAGAGAATAACATACACCCTCAACTGGGTATAAAAATACATCTTACTCTACAGAAAAATAGGACAGGAAGGGAATAAGAGAAGGGGGTGTGACAGAAGGGATGGAAGATCTGGTGAGGGATTAGTCAGAAGCAAAACAATTTTGAGGAGGAACAGGGTGAAAAGAGAAAAAGAATAGAATACATCACGTGGGAGATAGGATGGAGGGAAATATAGTTAACAATAGTAACTGTGATGAACATTTTGAAACAACTTTCTCTGATAAAGACCTCATTTCTCAAATACATAGAGAATGGAATCAAATTTATAAAAATATGAGCCATTCCCCAATTGATAAATGATCAAAATATTTGATCAGTTTTCAAAACTATTTAGACCCATATGAAAAAGTAGTCTAACCCATTATTGATTGGAGAAATGTAGACTAAAATAATTTTGAGGTACTACCTCATATTTAATAAATTGGCTAATAAGAGATAAAAGATTAATGACAAATGTTGGAGGGGATGTGGGGGAAATGAGACTTTAATGAATTGTTAATGGAGTTGTGAACTGATTCAACCATTCTGTAGAACAATTTGAAACTATGTCCAAAGGGTTATAAAGCCCAGTACACCCGTTGACTAGTAGGTCTGTATCCAAAAAGAGATAAAAAAATAAAAAGAATCTATATGTACAAAAATATTTATAGCAGTTCTTTTCTGGGGCAAAGAATTGGAAACAGAGGGGAAGCCCATCAATTGGCGAATGACTGAGCAAGTTGTGGTATGTGATTATGATGGAATATTATTGTAGCACAAGAAATGATGAACAGGATGCTCTCAGGAAAACCTAGAAAAACTTGGATGGGCCGATACAAAGTGAAATGTGCTGTGTACAAAGTAACAGCAATATTGTAAAATGATAAGTTGTAAATGACTTAGCTATTCTCAGCAGTACAATGATCCAAGACAACTCTGAAGGACTTATGAAGAAAACTGCTATCGATCCATCCCCAGAGAAAGAACTGATGGTGTTTAAATACAGATAGAAGCATACTTTTTATGTTCCTTATTTTCCTTGAGTTTTTTTTTTCTATGTTTTCTCTTACCAGATGCCTATTATGGATATGTTTTGCATGAAAACACATGTATAACCTAAAGAAAAGAACGTGTTATTTCACAAATACTACTGAGGAAACTGGCAAGTCAGTAATCTGGGAGACATTAATCTTAGAACAACTTGTAGATGTTTAATAAATGTTAATTGACTAAATGACACATCATGCCATTTGCCATAATTAGTTTAAAATGCATGTACAACTTAGATGTAAATGGTTGCTATAAGGAAAGTTAGTGTCCATAAATTGTGGAATGAAAGGACAAATTATGACATATGCATTCAGTGGAATATTGTTTTATCATAAAAATGATGAATATGATGGATTCAGATAGATGTGGAAAAATCTTGCATTACTTGATACACAATAAGATGAGTATAATCCAATAAGATGGGTATATAGACCTTGGGTATATACAATATCCGTGTGTGTGTGTGTGTGTGTGTGTGTGTGTGTGTGTGTACATATATGTGTGTTTGTCTGTGTATGTGTATGTATATATGTCTATATATATCTATACACATACATATACACACACAACAGTAATGTAAATAAAAAGAGATTTGAAAAATGCTAGGACTCCGATAAATGCAATAATCAATCAGTCACACTGGCAGAGAGGCAATGACCTAGAGGTGCAAAATGAGACATGGATTTTCAGGATAAATATATATAGTTATTTACATACATGAAGGGGTATGCTGGAACCAGCCAGGTGTTAACTGTCTAGTCTGACCATTTATATCTCAAAAATTTGAGAACTGTATGCACTGGTAGTTGATTTATTATTTTGTTTATTGAGTGTTAATAATATTAGAAACTGCATTATTAACTTATGTTTATATATACATATATAATCAATAATGACAGCCTGTTTTCCTTGACTCTATTTGTTTGTTAGAAGGAAGGACTTATATTTGGGTGAAGGGAATGAGTGAGCAAGATGCAAAAAAATGAGAAAAAGGTAAAAGAACATCAATGAAACATGTGACAAGTATGGGAAGAACAGCTAGGGTTCAGAACAGATGCAGACAACACAATATCTTTGTTACTACTGTAATAAACTTAATATATTTCTTTAAAAACAATATTTAAATAAGCAGAGTTGACCATTTTTTATGTGATGCCCTTTTTATTTTCCTTTGTGTATTGAAATATTGTTTATAACTCAAAATAAAATTTAGAAACAAGCCTGTAAATCTTGTGTTCAAAGTCAATAACATTGGCTTCAATAACATTCATGTTTGTTTCTAATGTTACCGTATTTGTCTTTTCATATTTTTCTTCTGCCAAATTTTTATGGCCTTCAGGATAACATCTATTGCTTTATCAGTTTATGCACTAGGCTTTTACCGGAACTTTTCTCTTGATTTTTTTTTTAAACTTTAGTCTTTTTCATTTTATTTTCCCATAACTTGTTCTCTTGTTCTTCCCATTTTGCTAACATTTTAGCCTCTTTAAAGTCTTCAAAGTATTTTTAAGCTTCCCTTTTCATATTTGTTGTCATGCTGGCAATTAGCCATAAATGCAGTTTAACAATTTCTAGGCCTACATCCCAAAGCAATCCAACTTTGGCCTGAGAAATTTTTGCACAACCTTGGGTATATAGGTATAAAAAACAGATATATGAATCAAACATTTACTGGTAATAAATCTTAAAGAAATTTATTCATTTATTTTGGTTCTTTCTTTTTTTTTAATTTTATTAATTTATTTTGATTTATCAACAATCACTTCCATATGCTTTTAAGTTGAAAATTTTTCTCCCCCTTCCTCCCCCCACCCTCCCCAAGACAGAGCACAGTCTTATATAAGCTTTATATTTACATTCCTATTAAATGTATTTTCACATTAGTGAAGTTGTAAGTAAAAATTAAAATCAATAGGAGGAACCATCAGAAAGATGAAATCAAACTCAACAGAAGGTAAAAATAACTGATAGCGAACTGTCTGTTCATGTCCTTTGACCATTTATCATTTGGGGAATGGCTTGCCATCTTATAAATTTGTCTTAATTCTCTATATATTTTAGAAATGAGGGTTTATCAGAGAGACTGGTTGTAAAAATTCTTTCCCAATTTTCTACCTTCCTTCTAACCTTAGTTGCATTGGCTTTGTTTGTGAAAAACCTTTTCAATTTAATCTCATCAAAATTACTACTTATGGTATCAGCCTTTGTATCTAAGTCATGAAGCCATTTTGACTTTATTTTCGTATATGGTGTGAGATTTGGGTCTATGCCTCATTTCTGCCATACTCTTTTCCAGTTTTCCCAGCAGTTTTTTTCAAAGAGTGGGCTTTTATCCCAGAAGCTGGGGTCTTTGGGTTTATCAAATAAGAAATTACTATAGTCATTGACTACTGTGTCTTGCATCTTTAACCTATTCCACTGATCCACCTCCCTATTTCTTAGCCAGTACCAAGTAGTTTTAATGATTGCTGGTTCTAATACAATTGTAGATCTGGAATTGCTAGGCCACCTTCCCCTGCATTTCTTTTCATTAGTTCCTTTGATATTCTGGACCTTTTGTTTTTCCAAATGAATCTTCTTATTATTTTTTCTAACTCTATAAAATAATTTTTTGGTAGTTTGATTGGTATGGCACTGAATAAGTAAATTAGCTTAGGTAGGATTGTCATTTTTATTATATTAGCTTGTCCTACCCATGAGCAACTGATGTTTTTCCAATTATTTAGATCTGATTTTATTTGTGTGAAAAGTGTTTTGTAATTGTGTTCATAGAGTTCCTGGGTTTGTTTCAGGAGGTAGACTCCTAAATATTTTATAATGTCTACAGTAAGTTTAAATGGGATTTCTCTTTCTATCTCTTGCTGTTGGGCTTTGTTGGTAATATATAGAAATGCTGATGATTTATGTGTGTTTATTTTATAGCCTGCAACTTGCTAAAGTTGTTGATTATTTCAAGTAGTTTTTTACTAGATCTCTAGGATTCTCTAAGTATATCATCATGTCATCTGCAAAGAGTGATAGTTTTGTTTCTTCTTTGCCTATTCTAATGCCTTCAATTTCTTTTTCTTCTCTTATTGCTAAAGCTAAGGTTTCCAGTACAATATTGAATAACAGTGGTGATAATGGACATCCTTATTTCAGCCCCGATCTTATTGGAAATGCTTCTAGCCTGTCACCATTACACATAACACTTGCTGAAGGTTTCAGATATATGCTATTTATTATTTTAATGAAGACTCCCTTTATACCTGTGCTTTCTAGCATTTTTAATAGGAATGGGTGTTGTATTTTATCAAAAGCTTTTTCTGCATCTATTGAGATGGTCATGTGGTTCCTGTTGGTTTTGGTGTTGATATGCTCAATTATGCTGACAGTTTTCCTAATACTGAACCAACCCTGCATTCCTGGTATAAATACTACGTGGTCATAGTGTATTATTCTTGAGATAAGTTGCTGCAATCTATTTGCTCGTATTTTGTTTCAAATTTTTGCATCTATATTCATTAGAGAAATTGGTCTATAATTTTCTTTCTCCATTTTGCTCTTGCTGGTTTAGGTATCAAAACAATATTTGTATCATAAAAAGAGTTTGGTAAGGCTCCTTCTTCACCTATTTTCCCAAATACTCTATATAGTATTGGAATTAATTGTTCTTTAAACGTCTGATAGAATTCACATGTAAACCCATCTGGCCCTGGAGATTTTTTCCTAGGGAGTTGATCAATGTCTTGTTCAATGTTTTTTTTTTCTGAGATGTGGTTATTTAAGTATTTTACTTCCTCTTTGGTTAATCTGGGCAATTTATATTTTTGTAAATATGTATCCATTTCACCAAGATTGTCAAATTTATTGGCATATAGTTGGACAAAATAATTCCTAATTATTGTTTTAATTTCCTCTTCCTTGCTGGTAGCTTCACCCTTTTCATTCTTGATACTAGTAATTTGGTTTTCTTCTTTCTTTTTTTAAATTAAATTAACTAAAGGTTTATCTATTTTATTGTTTTTTTCATAAAACCAGCTCTTAGTTTTATTTATTAGTTCAATAGTTTTCATATATTCAATTTTATTAATTTTTATCTGATTTTCAATATTTCTAATTTAGTGTTTAGTTGAGGATTTTTAAGTTATTCTTTCTCTAGTTTTTTTAGTTGTATGCCCAATTCATTAATCTCCCCTTTTCTTATTCTATTTATGTAAGCATTTAGAGATATAAAACTTCCCCTAAGAACTGCTTTCCTTCATCCCATAAGTTTTGTATGTTGTCTCATTATTGTCTTTCTCTTGAATGAAATTATTGATTGTTTCTATGATTTGTTGTTTGACCCAATCATTTTTTAGGATTAGATTATTTAGTTTCCAATTATTTTTTAGTCTATCTTTCCATGGCCCTTTATTACATATAATTTTTATTGCATCATGATCTGAAAAGGATGCATTTAATATTTCTGCCTTTCTGCATTGGATTGTGAGGTTTTTATGCCCTAGTACATGGTCAATTTTTGTGTATGTGCCATGTATTACTGAGAAAAAAGTATATTCCTTTCTATCCCCATTCAGTTTTCTCCAGAGGTCTATCATACCTAACTTTTCTAATGTTCTATTCACCTCCTTAACTTCTTTCTTGTTTATTTTGTGGTTAGATCTATGTAGTGCAGAGAGGGGGAGTTTGAGGTTCCCCACTAGTATAGTTTTGCTGTCTATTTCTTCCTGTAACTCCCTGAACTTCTCCTGTAAGAATTTGGATGCTATACCATTTGGTGCATATATGTTTAGTAATGATATTACTTCATTGTCTATGGTGCCTTTTAGCAGGATGTAGTTTCCTTCCTTATCTCTTTTGATTAGATCTATTTTTGCTTTTGCTTTGTCTGAGATCAGGATTGCTACCCCTGCTTTTTTTACTTCAGCTGAGCATAATATATTCTGCTCCAGCCTTTTACCTTTACCCTGTATGTGTCACTCTTTTTCAAATGTGTTTCCTGTAAACAACATATTGTAGGATTATGGTTTTTAATCCATTCTGCAATCTGTTTCGTTTTATGGGAGAGTTCATCCCATTCACATTCACAGTTATGATTACTATCTGTGTCTTTTTCTCCATCCTTTTCCCCCTATTTATGCTTTTCTTTCTCCTTTTTCCTTTCCCCTTCACTAGTGTTTTGCTTTTGACCACCTCCTTCAGTCCCTTCCCTTTTATTATCCCTTTCCCTTTTTCTTCCCCTTTACTATTACTGCTTCTTCCCTCCCTTCCTTTCCCCTTCCCTTTTCTTCCTCCTCCCTTTTCTTTCCCCTTTTCCTTTCTACTGCCTATAGGGCAAGTTAGATTTCTATACCTAACTGATTATTTAGCCCTTCTTGAGCCAAATCTGATGAGAGTAAGGTTCAAACAATGCTCACCCCCCCTTTCCCTCTGCTGTAATAGGATTTAGTGTCTTTTCCTGTAATGTAATTTACCCTTCTCTGCCTCCTCCTTTCTCAGTACATTTTCTAAGATCAGATTGATCCACTCATTTGGATCCATTTAACCCACTTGATCAGATTTTTTCTTATCATTACATCAAAGTCAATTAATATCCACCCTCTTTATGTATATTCCTTTAACATGGTGTAATAACAATACAATTCTCAAGGATTACAAGTGTCATATTCCCTTGAAGAGGTTTCAACAGCCCCCACACCCTTATTAACAACATATTGTATCTTTCTGTCCCATTTACCTTTCTTTGTCCTTCTTGAGTCCTGGACTTGAAAATCAAATTTTTATTGAGCTCTGATCTTTTTCTCAGGTAAGTTTGGAAGTCTCCTATTTCTTTGAATATCCATCTCCTCCCTTGAGGGTAATTGATCCTCGGCTGCATTCAAGCTCATTTGTCTTAGGGAATATCATGTTCCACGCCCTGTGGTCTTTTAATGTAGAAGCTGCAAGGTCCTGTGTAATCCTGACTGTGCTTCCATGATATTTAAATTGTTTCTTTCTGGCTGCTTGCATCACCTTCTCTTTCATCTGGTAATTTTGGAATTTTGCTATTATTTTTAAATTTTTTTAAAATTTTTTTTCCATATACTTTTGAGTTGAAAATTTTTCTCCCTTTTTCTCCCCCCCCCACCGTCCCCAAGACAGCGCACAATCTGACATAGGGCTTTACATTTACATACCCATTAAACATATTTTCACATTAGTGAAGTTGTAAGTAAAAATTAAAACCAATAGGAGGAACCATCAGAAACATGAAACAAAACTCAACAGAAGGTAAAAATAAGTGAGAGTGATTCAACTTCCATACTTCTTTCTTTGGATGTGGACAGCATTTTTCATCCCGAGGCCTCTGGAGATGCCTTAGAGCCTCCTAATGCTGAGAAGGGTTCAGTTTAACAATCTTAGTCATTACATAATGTGGCTGTTATTGTGTACAAAGTCCTCCTGGTTCTGCTCACCTCACTCAGCATCAGACCATATAAGTCTTTCCAGGTTTTTGTGAAGTCAGCCTGTTCATCATTTCTTATAGCACAATAGTATTCCATTACATTCATATACCACAACTTGCTCAGCCATTCCCCAATTGATGGGCATCCTCTCAATTTCCAATTCTTTGCCACCACAAAAAGGAGCTGCTATGAATATTTTTGTACATGTGGGTCCGTTTTCCATTTGTTTGATGTCTTTGGGATATAGCCCTATAAGTGCTATCGCTAGCTCAAAGGGTATGCACATTTTTGTATCCCTTTGGGCATAGTTCCAAATTGTTCTTCAAAATGGTTAGATCATTTCACAACTCCACCAACAATGTATTAGTGTTCCAATTTTCCCACATCTTCTCCAACATTTATCATTTTCCTGTTTTGTCATGTTAGCCAATCTGATAGGTGTGATGTGGTACCTCAGAGTTGTTTTGATTTGCATTTCTCTAATCAATAATGATTTGTAGCATTTTTTCATATGACTATAGATGGTTTTAATTTCTTCATCTGAGAACTGTCTGTTCATATCCTTTGGCCATTTATCAATTGGGGAATGGCTTGTGTTCTTACAAATTTGTCTCAATTCTCTATATATTTTAGAAATGAGGCCTTTATCAGAAAGACTGGTTGTAAAAATTCTTTCCCAATTTTCTACCTTCCTTCTGATCTTAATTGCATTGGCTTTGTTTGTGCAAAAACCTTTCAATTTAATGTAATCAAAATTATCCATTTTGCTTTTCATAAGGTTCTCTATCTCCTGTTTGCTCATGAATTCTTCTGTTCTCCATAGATCTGATAGGTAAACTATTCCTTGTTGTCCCAGTTTACTTATGGTATCAGCCTCTATATCTAAGTCCTGAACCCAGAATTTTGCTATTATATTCCTTGGTGTTGTCAATTTAGGATCTCTTTCAGGTGGTGAGCAGTGTATTCTTTCTATGGTTATTTTACCTTGTGGTTCTAGGACTTCTGGGCAGTTTTCCTTTGTGATTTACTGAAAGATATTGTCCAGGTTCTTTTTTTCATCATGATTTTTCAGGTAGTCTGATAGTTTTCAAATTGTCTCTTCTGAATTGATTTTCCAGGTCAGTTGTTTTACCAACGAGGTATTTTACGTTTTCCTCATTTTTTGATTTTTTTTTTGTTTCTGACTGATTCTTCCTGTCTCGTAGAGGCATTAGTTTCCTTTTGTCCAATTCTGGTTTTTAACAGATTGTTTTCTTCTGTTAGTTTTTGTATTTCCTTCTTCGATTGGCCAATTGTGGTTTTTAGGGACATGCTTTCTTCAGTGTATTTTTTTTTCCAATTGGCCAACTGTATTTTTGAAGGACTCTTCTACCACTCTCATTTGACTTTTAAAATCCTTCTTCAGATCTTCTAAGAAGGCTTTTTGGGCTTCAGACCAGTTCATATTCCCTTTTGTTGTTGCAGATGTTGGTTTGTTGACAATGTTGTCCTCTTCAGAATTTCTGTCTTGATCTTCACTCTTCTCCTAGTATGAATCTATGGTACGTTTGTTTTTACTCATGGTATTTCTTTATTCCCTGGCCTTTAAAGAGATTGAGTTCTTCTGCTGTGGATAAGAGAGCTCTGACCCAAGCTTCTTCTGTTGGGAGCCTAGGTCGTGGTCACTGGCTTTGTGTGCTGGGTCCTCTTATGTTGGCAATTAGAGGCTGTAGGTTTCTGGCAGCTTACCTGGTGTTGGGCTGGAATCAGCAAGGGTGAAACTTTCAGGCAATTCTAGGTTGCCTGCTTTTCCTTTCCTTTAGCTTTCTTGAGCTCCTTTTAGATGGGTGCTGCAGGGTGTCTATCTGCCTGGGGCCCCCTTCAGTGTTGTCTCCCTTGTTTCTGCTAATGCATTGGGAGATTCCTTTGTCCTAGAGTGCCGAGGCACCTGGTGGTTTTCTGACCTGTTTTCCACCAGTTCCCCCCACCCTCACTAAGGCACTTGGAGGTCCAGGTGTTGGTGTTTGCCTGTTCTACCACCTTCACAATTGGAGGCTTCAGGGCTCCAACAGCTCAACTAGTGTTGGGCTGGAACCAGCAAGGCTGGGGTTTTAGGAAGCCTTTAGGTTGTTTTCTTCACCTCCTTTCAGAATGCCACAGGGTAGTTATCTGCCTGGGGACTCTTGTAGTTCCACCTCCTTTATTTTTGCTGAGGCAGTGGGAGACCCATTTGCTGGGCTGCTGCACTGCTGCTCCCCATCTTTCCTCTAGTTCAGCTGTTCCAGACTTTTTTTTCTGGGTTGATATTTTCTGAGTTTTCAGAGGTTGATAGAGGAGAGTGAGAGTGGCTACGTTTTCACTCCACCATCTTGGCTGCCAGAAGTGGAAGTCCCCAGCTATAAACATTTCTAAGTAACCATTTTCCATCCTATTCTTTCACATATTAATTTTTAGTAAAACTTCAATTTTACCTTTTCACATAAATATGTTACATTTTTTTCTTTGAGGCAGCCTGTTTAAATCATTGAGTTATTAAAAAAATTTCCAACAAATAACACAGTTTCAAAAGCCATAAGTAAGCATGAAAAATTTTTAAAAATCTTATCTCTGTTCAGTCAAAAATATAATGACTTCTTCATTCAATTTCAATAATCTGTTTAAATCTCACCCTCTTTAAAGCCACCTTATCTATGCATGTAGTAATGAGCTTTTGTAATTGGACTACATGTCTTTCCAAATGTTTGATACCACATAACTGTTAAGGGTACAGATTTCAATGAAGCTAATGATTTTGACAGTATCACAAAGCACAACATCTAACTCTGGTGATTTTCTGTTTTGACTACAAGTCCTCCTGATGGATCATGCAGTGAGCAAAAGTGATATATTCATTGCCACTAACTTTAACTTTTGCTATAAATCCAAGATTCTCACCGACCATTGCTCTAACATTGTCTGTACAGACTCCAATGCAATTTTTTTTTACTGTAAACCTTCATTTATGAAAAAAATCAACTTTAAGATGTGTATCTTTTCCTTTTTGTGCCCTTCCAAGGGTGGCAAAAAATAATTGTTCATATATGTTTCTTTCATTAACATATGTTACATAAACCAACAACTGTACTATATTAGAAATATCAGTTGTTTTATCTCACTGATTGCAAATTTTGCACTGTCTTTAAACTGAGTAATAAGCTGTTGGAATTGGTCTTTACTAATTTCAGAAATTCTTTTGGAAATAGTAGCATTCAGTAAAGGAATTTCATCCCCATACTTTTTCCTATGAACCATTTCTGACATTTTAATAGCGGCAGGTAACACAATATCTCATATCACATAATCTTTGTTGTTGTTGTTGTTGTTGTTGTTATTGATTTTTTTGGTAGTTTTTACAATTAAATAAGAGGTTTCATAAGATACAAGTAAATACTTTTCATTGACAGTAACAAATTTCTTGAAACATTTTTTCTTTATATGAAGTTTTTAAAAGTTGTTCAAAATATCCCTTTGGTTTATTACAGTACACTGCATGCCTGGTATTAAGATGTTGTGTTAATTTGACTGGTATACTCTCTGCAGCCAAAACTTCATTACAAATTAAGCAAAGAGGTTCTTCCACACTATCATCATTATCAGAAGTAAACCCATACTGCAAAAATGATGTGATATATTTTTTTTCTTGTCAATTTAGGTGTACTACAACCTGGCAATGAATACTGTCACATTCCCATTAGTATTTTTACCTCTTCTGTCTAAATTTAGCCGCTTACTCATAACCAAAAAGTATTTTTGTCCCAAAATATAAATAAATTTTGCTAATGTTTTCTCAAATAAATACTAGCTTTAGTGTATGAAATTACTTTTGTTTGTGCTTTATTAAAAATAGCATTTACACTTAAATACATATACAGCAGTGATGGTGGAGAAATATTATTAAAGGGCTTTTGTCTTTACTTGCTGCAGTTAAATACTTATTTTTTTTCTGTAAAAGAAGAAGGTAAAATCAAACATTCTAATGCAATATAATCCAATATAAAACTAATTCAATATTTACATGCTGAGGAATGATGGTAAGAAAATATTAAAAGTTTTTAATTTCCATAATTTAACTATCATATTTTTGTAAGAGCAGAAAATTTTGCATAGTAAAAACACTGCACTTCATAACATACAATAATCTCAAATCTGCACCAAGATGTTTCTGGCAGCATTCATTTATGTTGCATGGTGTGATGGCATGTGCAATGCAAAGTGCACATGCTTTGTGTTCAAAACCAAGGCTGCACTAAAGTTGCATGTTGTAACATATGTAAGTGCTACCAGAAACACCTTGGATTCATTGCACATTTGATTTTGAATTAATTTTTGGTTATTGCATGTTCAGAAACCTTTTACTGCTGCCAAATTTTTTTGCGACTTTCACATTCAGTTATGTGACCCCATGTGGGGTCATGACTTATAGTTTAAGAAGTGCTGATCTAGGCACACTGTAGTATTTCAAACTGCTTCCCTTAGCATATGGATACTTATTCTCTGAGTTGCCTTATTATTTCCAGCCTGCCCTCCTACTGGCAGGTCTATGTTCCCATAGAAAGGCCATTATCACAGCATTACAAACAAATTTTCTCAGAGGCTTAGGGGTAACGTTGTTGAGGAAACACATCCTTCCCCTACTCACCAGTCTTACTCAAGCCCCCACCAATGTTGCCTTTTTATGCAAGACTTTCACAATAATGTTATTTTGACATCTTGAATAAAACCATTTACTTACAATGAAGAAAAAGAAATAAAAATAATATAGCAGTTTCAGTAACATCAAGACAAATACTAATATATCAGGCACAATAAATAACTTTGAGACAAATTCATTAATGATAAATATATTGCAATCCACATATAAATCTACATTCAAAATATCCCACGAAAGTATGTGGTATCTGTATGGCGGGGGGTGGGAGAAGAGTCGGCATGCATAGGAACTTACCAGTGAGGTCCCTCAGGGAACAAAACAAAGTAAAAACATAAACTTAGAATAATTTACATTTCTGGAACTGTGAATTTTGGTGTCTTTCTATCACAAGAATTGCCCATAAAAGTTATTTTATGAACGTAGCTCTTTGTTGAATAGATGATTCCAATGTTGAACTGAGTTGATACATTCCTTGTTTAATTAACATCTTTGAGTCAAACTAGTTGATCCTCTGAATGAATTTTCTTTTTCTCTGCTCCAAATTGCTCCTCTGCTTAGCTAGATTTACTATGGAAAAGCAATTGTAAAATCAAAATTTACTACTTCCAGCTTAGCTGATACAATTCAGAAACCTATTCTTTCACCACTCTCTTTTCTCTTACATATCTGGGGTCAAACTATAATCAGATAAATTACAATTATCCAATAATCATACTATAGTTTTGTTGTCTGTTTCTCCCCAGTTTAAAATAGCTTATCACATTCAAAACTTAATAACAACTTCTCTCATTACTCTTGGTCATAATAACTCCCTCCAGTGTCTCAAAATAACTATAACTTAGAAGCATGAACAAATTTAATTCAGCAGCAAATCTTATAGAGATAATACATTATACTTGTGCTTACACTGAGAGGAAACCTGTTCCTATTCAAGTTTTCTCCTGATCAGGAGCAGTTAATTGTCATTGGTGAGATTTGTACTTTTCCAGGTGGCCTGAGAAGAAGGAATTCTTTTTCTGTTTCTTTTTCTTTGCACAAGATAGAACAAGGAGTTATACAAACCAGGACACAGATTCAGCTAGGGCAATGAAAAAAATCCCACTGAATCTTATGGCAGAGATAGGTATATACCAAAGGGGCAGTTCATTGAAAATGTTTATGAGCCCCAAAACCTTGTGATGAGGAAGTAGGGGGCAATTTTTAATTCTTTTGGCTTTACAATCCTGCATTTTAGATTTTAGTTAGATGAGGGAGTTCTGTCCATTAACTTGAATCATTGATTCAAAAATTTCTCTATGATAATTTGAGGATTGGACTTTGTGGAGAAAGATAGGAATTACCTGATGGATTATGCTACTTGGAAAAAATGCTTATACATACAGATCTTGCAAAGTATTCTACTTGGAAATTGAAACCAATAAATTGCTTGGACAGTGTAAGTCCAATGTGAAGAATTTTTTTTTCAGAAGTCCCTTGAAGTATGCCTATATGTGGCACAGAGGAGTCAAATCTATTGGGTGCTGCTGAAATTCTGTGGGAAAGAAGGACTTAAAGGAATATCAAAGGGTTGTCTCAGTAATAATTTCTAATTAATTTCCCAATGCACTATTTGAATGCTTAATGTATTTCCTTATCATTTTATAGGGTGTGAATTGTTTGTGTCTTTTCTATGAAAAGATTTTTTTTAATGCCTTGTACCAGTTAAACATGTTATACTTTGAGAGTTTACAAGGGAACAAGAGCTATTTCCCACATGTGGAGAAACTTAAACATATAATAAACATACCATTATAATACTAAGGAGTTTTCTGAAGCAATTCCAGGTGAGTATAATGGATCAAAGAAAGAAAGTGATCTTGAGGTTAGTTTCCATTAAACACACACACACACACACACACACACACACACACACACACACACACACACAAACATTATCATATATGAGTCCAGAGTGGAAAGGGGAAGGGTGGTGAGGGGACCTGGCACACAGGTTACTTATATTTATTTGCATACATGCAGGAGTGTGATGGGACCAGCCAATTGTTCATTTTTCTGTGTTAGTATTTACACCTCAGAAATTAGTGAACTTTATATCAGAACTTGACTTATTTTTTTTTTATCATCTAAACTTAAGAAATTGAATGTTAAGTATTGCTATTGTTTAGTTGTTTCAGTCATGTCTGACTCTACATGACCCCATTTGGGGTTTTCTTGGTAAAGATACTGGAGTGATTTGTCTTTTCCTTCTCCAGCTCATTTTACAGATGAGGAAACTAAGGCAAACAGGTTTAAGTGATTTGTCTAGGGTTACACTACTACGAAGTGTCTGAGGCAAAATTTTAACTCAGAGAGATGAGTCTTCCTAAATCCAGGTATAGCACTCTGTCAATTGCCACCTACCTGTCTAGCTGTTAACAACAGCAACAATAGCATATTGTAGTGCCTTTTTTCTTTTGAAGAGTCAGTTATTAAACATTTACTAGGATCCTCCTGTATACGTGTTGAATTCCGTGTAGTAGAATATATCTTATTTAGTGTGAAGTCTGTTTTGATTTTCATTTAATACGTGCCAGAGCTTAGTACAATATATAGCAGTAGATTAAGGAAGGAAGGAAGGAAGGAAGGAAGGAAGGAAGGAAGGAAAGAAGGAAGGAAGAAAGGAAGGAAGGAAGGAAGGAAAGAAGGAAAGGAAAAGGGAAGGGATGGGAAGGGAAGGTGAGAGAGAGGGAGGGAATGATGAAAAAATGATACATGGGTTAATGCAGGATACATAATAATTTATTGTATGACCAGAAGCTCAGGGCTATTTGATGACAACAAAAAGTAATAGAGTTGGCAAAAAAGGCAGAGGAGGAAGTGCAGTTGTAGAAATGAACTTGGGGACGTAGATATGAATCTCTACCATTAGGTCCCCCCAATAACTATTAAAAGGCAATTTACAATTACAAAGTCTAATTTCCCATTAGGTTCTTATGAGGCAAGAGATGAGTGCAGGAACTGACCTATAAATATGAGGCTTTTATATCTTAGGGAATATTAACTCATATGATCAAAAAGATTGTCCATTCTTCTGAAGTCTATTTATAATTTTAAGTAGCAGCACAGAAACAAACAATCATGTTCTTTATTCCATGTTTCCTTCACACACATACACATAAAGACACACACATGTAATTTCCTGAAATATTTTAATATCTAAGATTCTCCCAATCCCAAAACTAGCTCTTATTCTATTTATTTCTTCCTCCCTTCACAACACACATATTCATATGTATGCACACAGCACAAAGACTTGAATAGAAAAGTGGACCACCCATTTAGATTTACTGGATTTCCCACTAGGCTTTCTAGTAATATCATTTCTTCTGCTAATTTACTATTCCCTTTTCTCTCATTTCTCCTTCCTGCTTTTCATTGGGAAAAATGCATTCAAAATATTTTTTTTTTTTGCTGGCTGGATATTTTATTTCTCCAATCATTAAAAAAACAGGGTACAATTAAGTACAATTCAAAGAGATTTTCTGATCACATACACATTTGTTATATATATTTACATATATATATATATACAAATATACATATACACATACATATATACATGTATACACATATATCTCTATGCATATATATGTCTCTTCCTGATGTAGACATATAAATTCAAATATTTTGGCATACTATTTGTGCACTGCTTTTAATCTTATTATATAGCAAAGCATTTTCCAAGTGATGTGAAAGTTATATAAAATGTTGTATTTTAAGCTTTCCTACACAACATACAACTTTTATATTGAAAACTCTGATTGATTATTCTTTTCTTCCAACAGAATAAGCACCATATCAAAAAGTCTTTGTCAATACTCATGGCATTAGGACTTGGTGTATGCATGTTGATGCTTAAATCATAGATTTGTCTTTCATTCTTGAAAATTAAAGACATTTTTTCCCTTTATTAAATAGAAATATTTGAAAAGACTGGAAGATTTATCCATGCTGATTATTTGAAAGTTTTTCCACCTGGCTTGGATTAGCTTAAGCCTTCAGATAATCAGGTGTAAATCTAATAGCCTGTAGCGTAACTGACAGTTTTCTCATGTTTTTTGGAGTAGCTATTTGTGTGAGTTTGATTTTGAATTTGTACCTTTTAAAAATTGATGTTAGTGTAAGAGGCTCATCTAAACCTAGTTTATTCCAAATGCCTTAGAGTTTCCTTGGCTTTTCTCATTCTTTCACCAATAATTTGGGTTCTTAAGATTATTCAATACTAAATTACCATATGCAATTGTTTACTTTTAGCCTAGCAGAAATATAATAGTCCTTGGGTCCACATAACCCTTTTCTCTTCACAGTTTGTGAATTTTAATTAAACAAAAGTTGTTAATAAAATCATACCAGATCCGAGCCCCATATTAGAAATTTTCCTAATATTTTGACAGAGGTTTAGATCTTTGTTCTAGTTTTTTTTGTTTTTTTTTTTTTAATTTTCAGCTCACCTTAATCTTTCTCCATTTCCTCTTGTTTGGCATATACTATGTGTACAGACATGTGAGATAAGTCTTCATGATCAACTATGGATTTTTATATGAAAGAAATTATGTATAAAATAAAAAGAAACCAGAAAAAAGAGTATATCACAAGGCCTGTTATGTTACAGGCATATAGAGAGGAAATTGGAATAAGAATAATAAGCCTTTAGCAACTTAGACCTGCCAACAAAGAGAAAATAACAACCAGTGGCTTCAGTCTGTGTTATTTGTTGTAAGTCACCTACAGGGATCTAATGGCCCGTTATGATTACCATTTTCTCTGCAGAAGTTCAACTCTTTTTTCTTTACCTCCCTTTGACATATTGCCCCCCTGCCTGCTGCTTCTCCATTGCTTAGTTCATTTAAGTTTTGGGCCAGGTTGAGTGTACCACCCCCACCATGGCAGTCAATGCTCAGTTTCTGAAGTCTAAATTTTTCTCATTATGTTCTTCTGAAATCTGGGTATTTCTTTTCCAAATTTCTCCAAGGATAGAGAAGGAACATTTGTATTATAAATCCAAAAATACTAGTCATACTCCTCTTCTCCAATTCTGATGCTGATAAGAAAACAACAAAATGTTTGATTTGTGTATTCTTTTGAATTTTTTTCTCTGCACATTTTTAAACAAATATTTTTATTTTTATCAATGCTCCTTTCTTAATGTGCTCTTACCAAATAAATTTCCCTTCTAATAAATATGTTTAGCAATGCAATTCAAATTAACACCTTTTCCATGTCTGAGGATGCATGTCTGATTCCACATATTTAGTTCATCATCTCTCTGCAAGAGGTGGGAGGTATGTTTAATTATATGTCCTTTGAAAACACTATTAGTCATTGTTTTGGTCAGATTAATGAGATATTTCTAAGCTGTTTCTTTTCATATTATTGTTGTGATAATCACTTAAATTGTTCTCCTGGTTCCACTTATTTCACTGCACAACAGTTTATATAACTCTTTTTCTTTGAAGAATCTTATTGGGCAAATATATAAATTTACACATATGCATATATATATACATATATATATACACATAAATTTGAATCTTACTTGATGAATGTATAAAAATATATCAATATCTCATATATTCAAAGAAAAAGAAAAGGTTATATATGAACTCTGAATCACTATAACATACATTTTATTTTTTACTAGTATATATTATATTGAACATAAAAGTACTCGTATTAACCTACTTTCCAGAGTCATTTATGTCTTTTTTGGTGAATTTATTAAATATTTAATTGACCTAGTAATGGTAATTTCTAACTCAAAAAGTATCCATGGTATTATAGCCCCTTGAGCATAGATCCAAACTGCTCTCCAGAATGCTTGAATCAGTTTACAACCCTAAGTGTGCTTTAATATCCCAATTTTCCCATACCCCTTCCAACATATGCCATTTTCCTTTTCTGTTGTGTTAGCCAATCTAATAGGCATGAGGTGGTATCTGACAGTTGATTTAATTCACATTTTCTAATCAATAGTGATTTATAGAACATTTTTATGAATGCACATAGTTGTGATTTCTTCATCTGAAACCTGTCCATTAATATTCTTTGACCATTTACCAATTGCAGCACGACCTATTTTTTTATTTGACTCTGTAATCTATATATTTGAGAACTAAAGCATTTATCAAAGAAACTTGTTGCAAATTTTTGTTATGATTACTATCTGTGTATTTCCTTCCATCTCTATTTCCCCTTGTGTATTCTTCTCTTTCCTTTTACCCCGTCCCTCCTCAAAAGTGTTTTGCTTCTGACCATTACTTGCCCTTTCTGGTTTCCCTTCTATCCACTCCTCCTCCTGTCTCATTCCCTTCCTAATTGCCTGTATGGTAAAAGAGATTTCTATACCCAAAAGAGTGTGTATTTTATTCCCTCTTTGAGGCAATTCTGATGGAAGTAAAGTTCAAGGACTGTCTGCCAAGGGGCAACTGGGTGGCACAGTGAATAGAGTACCATCCCTGGAGTCAGGAGTGCCTGAGTACAAATCCAGCCTCAGACACATACTAGGTGTGCAACCCTGTGCAAGTCACTTAGCCCTGTTTGCCTCAATTCCTCAACTTTAAAATGATCTGGAGAAGGAAATGACAAACCACTCTTCTATCCTTGCCAAGAAAACCTGAAATAGGATTACAGAGATTTGGGCACTACTGAAAAATGACTAAATAAGAAGCTCAGGGAAATCAGAGCTTTCCTTTAGACCTTCAACATTCATAGTGGAGAGGTAGAAGTGAATTTCCTCACTTTGGTGGCCACCATCCCAATCTATGCCTTACTTTCAGGTCTTCTCCAGGTCCAAGTTTCTAAGAAACAAATTCACTGAATATGTTGAATCTAAAGTAGCTGTTTCTTGGCAAATGAAATTTGGTAGAGTTAATTGGAAGGTAGCTTAAAAGGGCAACCATGCCAAGATTGCCTTTTGCCACTAATAATAACAATTACATTTTATTATAATCTTTTTATATTTTCCTCTTATTGAGGTATCTTAAAAACAATTTCTCAGTATTTTGACAACTAAATTACATGGATTTCCTTAGTATGTACTTTACCTGACCTAACCAATTGTTCCATCTTCATTTACATAAATGTAATTTTAATGACCTTACATAGAGCATATTGATTACTGAGGTATAAGGGCTTAAATATGCTGAGCCCACCATCACTGACAATGAAAATATGTTATGGGAAATGTTAACAAGGTTGTCCCATTTTCTATTTGTTTTATTGACAATTTTATCAGAGTTTGGTGCATTCCTAGACCAAAGATGGTATCCCTCATTTGGAAAGAACTGGAGAATGGAAAACTGGCACATGTGATGACATTCTGCTTCCAATATCAAGTAGTTAGAAGCAATCTTTTACCGTTATCTTTGTAGCCAGAGCTATCTGCAGCTTTAAAATTGCCTGACTGAAGACAGAAAAGATTTTTTCAGCATTTATATCTGACAGTGAAGGACTTCTCCATTCATACGATGTGGTACTGAGAGAGGGATCAAGCCTCCTCCATAACTCTCCCAGATCATATGGCCCTGAAAAATGGATCAGGAGTTTTGGGTTTTTTGTTTGTGCCTTTTCACTATAGGTACAAGGAGTGTGGTACAAGCCCTCAGATTCTAGAAGTCCGATAACCCAGGACAGATTTTTCATCCAGCCCAGCCACAATTTCTTGAGGAGAAAGTATACTGAGCAAGAGCCCCCCAAAAGCTGACACTGCTGCTTTGGACTGCACTTTTGTTGATCTAATGCTATGTAAGAATTGAGTATAGTTGTAAGCTCAATAAGCTTAAGGAAAGTTTAATAAAAGATTGATAATTAACTGATTAAGAAGATACAAATCATAATCTTCCATTTGTTTCTTTCATAGTGTTTTACAACTGGTTGTGCATTATATATTTGTACTGCTCATGTCTATATACAAATATGCATATATCAAAATAAATAAATATTATATATGTATATATATTCATATATGTGTACACACATATACATGTATATGCACACACACGTATATATGTATCCATTCCCCAATAGATAAATGGTCAGAGGATATTGATAGATAGATAGATAGATAGATAGATAGATAGATAGATAGATAGATAGGATACCAAATCCTTATCTGGAAAATTAGATATGAAGATTTTTTTTCCCCCTTTCACCATCTCCTTTCTTAATCTAGATGCATTAAATGTCATCTGTGCAAAAGTATATATCTTATTTTTTTTTATTTGCTTCTATCTCTTATTTGGTTAAGAATACAATTTCTTCACCATAGCTGTGAGAAGTATATGCTTTGTTTCTCTTCTAATTTTTAGATAGTCTCATCTTTAATAATAAAGTTACAACCATTTAGGGGATATTTTGTAATATGGTATATAGCATCAGTGTAGGCCTAATTTTTGCCAGATTAATTTCCAGTTTCCCCAACAATTTTTGCCTAATATGGAGCTTTTCTCTAAGTAATTTATGTTTTCTGCTTTAACAAACACCAGGTTATTGAGCTCTATTGTTTTTTTAATTTCCCTCATCTGGCTCTCTCTTTGATGTGATACTGTATTTCTTAACCAGCATCAAATGGTTTTGATAACTGATGATTTATAATATAATTTGAGGTCTGGAAATATTATTCTCCTTCATTCCTACTTCTAATAATTTCTTTTGGTATTATTCTACATTTAAAAATAAATTGTTATTTTATCAAGTTCTTAAAGTATTCCTATAATAATTTGATGGATAAACCATTAAAAGCATAAATTAATTTTTGTAGTATAGTAATTTTTTGTTATACGGGCATGGCCTATCCATGAGCACTGAATATTCCTCCAGTGACTTTCGTTGTTCTTTTTTTTTTCTTTAAATAGCACTTTGTTATTGTATCTATATAAGACTTTTGTGTGCTTCAGGGTATTGACCTCCAGATATTTTATCCATTTTGTAGTTATTTGGAATAATATTTTCCTTTCTAGTATTGTTTCTTGTGTTTTGCTATTATTACATAAAATGCTATTTACTTTTGAGGATTTATTTTATAGTCAGCAACTCAGCTGAATCAATTGACTCAGGTGACATCTTTGCTGATTCCCTATTATTTTCCAAATAAATTATCTATTGTCAGCAAGCAGGGCTAGCTTCATCTCCTCTTTACCTATCTTTATTCATTTATTTTGCTTTTCTTTTTGCTGTTGCTAGCATTTCCAGTACTATCTCAAAAGCTAGTGGAGAGAATGGGTATCTTTCTTTTTTTCACTTCTGTACTTATTGGAGCACTCTGTCAAAGGCTTTTTTCTGCCTTTACAGAGATGATCATGTGGTTTTTTAAAAATATGATTAATTCTGGGTTTTTTTTTCCTAATGATGAATTACTATTGCTTCCATGGCATAACTCCCACTTGAACATAATCAATGATTTCATGGATAAAGTTAGTCTGCTTAATAGGATTTTGTTTAAAATTTTTGAGTTAATGCTAATTACTGATATTATCCTATAGTTTTCATTCTATATTTCCTTGGCTTGGAGATTAGTATCATTTTTGTCTCATAAAAGGATTCTGGTAGGGTGATTTCTTTCTCAGTTTTTGAGAACAATTTGTGAAGCATGGATATTAATTATTCTTTAAAAGTTTGATAGAATTTTCCTCTGAATCCATGAAGACCAGGAGGTATACCGCTTTCATAAGTTTTTTATTGTTAGGTCTATTTTCTTTTTATGAGATTGATTATTTAAGATCTTGATTTGACCAACTAATAGCTTAGCTATTTTGAAGGAATTTCTCTATTTTTTGTGTTTTCAGTATTATTGTCATAGAACTGTATATAACATGCCGTAATTATTCTTTTTGTGTATTCTGGTTTTGCCATGATTTCATCTTGCTCATTTGCTATTTTATATTTTTGGGTTTTTGCTCTTGTCTTTTTAATTAGCTAAAAGTTCATTAATTTTATTGGTCTTTTCAAAGAGCCAGCTTTTAGTGTTATCATTTCAATGTTTTATTTTTTATTTCCAATTAATCTACTTCCCCACCAATATCTCTCCTTTTGTGCTGATGTTAGACTTTTTATGTGTTGTTGTTGTTTTTATTTCAAAATACATATTCAGTTCATTAGGTTTTTTTCTTTTTCTATTTTGTCAATGTATATTTGTAAAGTTATATTTTCCCCTTAAAAGACCTTTAGACACATCACAGAAATTTTGGTTTGTCACTTTTTCATTATCATTTTCTTGTTACTGATTTTTCCTTTAATTTGTACTTTGACCCATTCATTTAATATTTCATTTTTACATTTTGGTCCATATCTTTTTGCTTGTGGTCCCTGAACCAATTTCAGTTTTTATTGCTTTATGATTTATAAAGTATTCATTAACCATTTTTGACTTTTTGTATTTGTTAGTAATATCTCTGTGCCCTTGTATATGGGGAATTTTAGCAGAAGTTCCATATGTTGCTGAGAAATATGTACAAAACTTTTTGCTGTCTCCATTTAAAAGATGCCATATTAGCTCTACTTTGTCCAGCATTTTGTTAACGTCCATATTTTGCCTTGTTTTTCTTTCTATTAGACTTTTCAAAAACTGAAAGAGAGATAATGCAGTCTTCTATGTCTTCTTGAAGTTCAGTTAATGTTTCTTTAATGAATTTGGATGCTAAGACATTTGGAGCACTTACGTTTAATATTTTTGCTGACTATGACTCCTTTCAGCATAATATATTTTCTTCTTTATCTTTTTTTTAAAGTTTTTCTAATGTTCATCTTTGCTTTGTCAGATAACATGATTGCAACTCCTGTTTCTTTCAGATTTATTTGATGAGTGGTAATTTTTCCCCATCCCTTCAGTTTTCTTTTGTGTATGTCTTTTCTAATGTGTAAGGTTTTGTTTTCTTATCCAATCCCTTTTTTCATTTTTTTTTGAGATTATGTAATCTAGATGCATTTAAAGTTATGAGTTAGGTTTGTATGTTTCTACATTTGTCTTTAATATTTTTAAACTTATTAATATTTCCCTCTTTTGCTGTGACATGGTATCATGTTCCCTCAGTTATCTTACTTTAATCTTTTTTAAAAAGATACCTCTGTTCTACTAGGTCTCTTCCTATCACCTCTGATCTCCTCTAATAATTTGTTACCCCCTTCCATTTTGTGTTTTATTACATCTTTGTGTGTGTATGTGTGTGTGTGTGTGTGTCCCTTTCTAAGTATTTATTTTACTCTCTTCATTATCTATCCTCTCTTTCAGTTTACTCTACATCTTTATTCTCTGATTCATGAGCTCTTTAATTATATGGCCTCTCTCTTTTCTCTATATTCATTATTCAAGCAAAGTTTTTACCACATCCACTGTAGGCCTTCCCCTCTAAATGGTTCTGGCACTTCTTTGTAGGAGCTTTCTCATGGATTCATCTTTTCCACTGAGGCTCACTCCTAGAACAATGCCAGTTCTTTTAAGTGTCAGAGAAGACTCAATCCCATGTTAGGGCCCTCCACCACTTCAGCCTTGATTGTGTAGCCCACCACTGATCTACATCATCTGGTTACTTTTTTCCACGTTTGCCTAAAAATCTACCCTCTGGGACATGTTTTCCAAATACCCCAGGTGTCATTTGGTCCCCCTCCTGATATAGAATGAGTAGACTTTTAGAAACCAAATTCCTCATACTAGCTATGTAACCCTGGGCAGGTCACTTAACTGCGACTGCCTCAAAAAAAAAAAGAACCAAATTTCCTGGACTTCATTTAGTGTTAAGTCCTCATCTCCCTTCATAGACCATTTTACATCACCTATAGAAGCATTCATCACCTTCCACCTCCAACATCCCACTTCCAAACTAAAGCCTTCTTCCTTTCTCCTCCATCATTTCAGTATTTCCCCTGCATTCTTCACCCATTTCTCTGTAGGTTCTTCTCTTTCTGAAGCCATGTAGGTTACATTCACCTCCTTGTTGTCTTTGATTTGACCCTCACACATACACACTAATCTCTATTCCTCTGATCCTCTCCCTTTCTTTTAGGTACCCTCACATATTATAATGCAGTCCTCCTTTCTCCTACAAAAATACATAGATTCATCTGTGAGCAAACTGTTGCCAGGTTCTGTCCAAAATACCCCCTGCTTGCCTTGTCACTCTTACCTCTACCAGATTTTTGCTTTTACCCTTAGAAAGAAGACTCTTATTGGTCTCTCTTTGCCCTCTGTTCCTTTGCTCTCCTTTTCTAACACGTTTACTTATTCCTTTTACATTTCTGTTGTTTGAGAAATAAATAATCTCTTCAATTCTGATTTTCTTTCTAAACTGTTCAAACTTTTCTTAATTATTGAATGTCCATCTTTTTTCTTGTGTGGTTAAACTTAGATTTGCAGGGTAGATCACTCTGAGATGCTTACTGATCTCCATTGTTCTTCAGAACATGCTTTTCCATTTTCTCCTATATTTTTATAGGGGGTACAGAATAGTCTCATATTATTTGATTGTCCTTTCCTTTGTATTTGAAAGTCTTTCTCCTGGTCATTTGCAGAACTTGTTTATGAGTTGAATTGTTAAATTTTGCCGTTCTGAGTCTTGGTGTTTTCAGTCTTTTGTTTTTCTGGAAATGATCTGTGAATTCTTTCAATTGCAGTTATATTTTCTGTGTTCAGAAGTTCTGTTCAGTCCTCTTCTGTTGTTTTCTTCATTATGGTATTGTTTGTTTATTTGGGGTTTTTTGTTTGCTTTTCTAGGAGATTTCATGATCCATAGGTTGTCTATGTACATCCTATCTGTGAGATCAGTATGTTTTTTTGCATGGTGAGCATATTTTCTTTTAATGTTATTGCTTTTTTTTTTGCTTCTCTTCTTCTAGATTGTTCTTCAATTCTGTTTATTTGAATTCCCAATTTATTGTTCTCTCTTTTGATTCTTTGGTGAAGCTTGCCATTAAAGATTCCAGTTTTCCTATTTTGCCTATTGTTTTTGCCGGCCATAAATTCTTCTCTCATAATTTTTATTTCTTTTTTGAACCATTCAGGAACAACGTGCTCTGGTTGTATGTTCTCATAGTCCACAGGGTATACTCTTTCATTAAGTATTGGTTCATATTCATTCGTTTTGCAATATTTAGTCATATATTTTTTAATTAAATTGCTAAAGGAATTTTATCTTTTTGTTACTACTATTTTGCTTATTGACTTATCTATTCGTCTTCAAATTATGAGTTTTCTTCTTATTGAAATATTTGAGTGTTTCAGTCACTCCCCCCCCATTATTTTCTTTATCATTCACTTTCTGACTCCCTTCTCTTTGATTGTGGTTTCCTTGGGAGCTGATTTCAAAGTGTCTTAGCTAATGCCCACACTGAGCAATTTACAATTCACCAGACTGTTTCTCTCACAGTTGACTTTTCTAAGGACAGAATGGACCCCAGCTGCATTCTGTACTTTTTCATTCAGATTTGGCAGAGTACTGCATATTACACACACAAATACACACACACACACACACACACACACACACACACACATACACATACATACACACTATCCTATTCTGGTATCCTATTCTATTACACCTGTTTTTTTTTTTGTTTTTTGGCCTGCCACCAGCTTTGCAGTGGAGGTGCTACAATATTTTCTGCCTCAAGCTAGAGAGCTGCCTACACCAGCAGTCCAAAGATTTGAGGCATTAGTTCTCTGATACTGTGGCCCCAGAAGCCTTTTTCTCTTGAAGAACTGTGGCCACCTGGATGTTTATCACAGTTAAGGCGAACTTGGAAGCCAGGATCTGGAATCTCCACAACACTCAAAAGTTTTCTTGTAAGCCAATGTCATGTCCTTGGGTCTGCTAGTGCATTCTCTGATTATAGGGTGAGAGTTGGGCAAGAGGTGCTGAGTGAACTCAGTCAGTGAGCATCAGTTTATGTGTTTTATTTTGTTTTTAATGTTATTTTGGATTCTAGTTGTCTTAAACCTTACAGACAGCTGAAATTTCATTATATTTGGCATATAATTTCTGGTGGTTTTGTTGAAATATTCCTGACATAAATTTAAACTGTGATTCAAACTACTTGATATTTAATTCATTATATGACTTTGAACCAGGCTGCACCTATGTTTTAGTTTTAGGGATTTTTTTGGGGGGTATACTTTTTTTTTTTACTAGGAAGATGGAAAATATTCTTGTCAGTGGTTTGTGATTTGTTTCTTAAAGGCACCATAAAAAGTTGCATTCTCATCTGAATACCAATATAAGTCAATTCTGCATAGTACCATCATCTATTTTAGTAGAACAGAAGTTACATGTGAACATCTATAATTATGGTAATGATGATACTAATAATAATTCATATCCACAAAAATAATCAATCACCAAGTATTTCCTAGGTTCCTGCTATGTATCAGACACTATGGCAACTTCTGATGATACTGAAGAGAAAAAGCAAAATAAGCCTTGCCCACAAGTAGCTTACATTCTAATAAGGAAGACATCATGTACATATAAAGGGAGATACAAAGCAAATAAAGTAAATAAAAAGAAGGTTGAAGGAAAAAGCACTATTGTCTGGGGATACCAGTAAAGATCTCATGTAATAGGTAGCATGTGAATTGGGCCTATAACAGAACCTTGGATTCCAAGTGAGAAGTATTTGTACATCAGACACAGGATAGCCAGGAACAAAAGTATAGACAAGAAATGTATTGTTGTGCATGATGGAAGGAGAAAAAGCAAGGAATTAGCATTTAAATAATGCCTGCTATGTGTCAAGCACTGTGCTAATTAATTTTTACAAATATTACCACATTTGATCCTTAAAAAACCCTGTGTGGTATGAGCTATTATCTCAACTTCATTATTGAGAAAAATGAAGCAAACAAAAGTTAAGTGACCTGTGCAAGGTCACACAGCTATTACATGTCTGAGGACAGATTTAAACTTATCTCTTTGACTCCAGGGACAATTATCTACCCATTGTACCACTACCTGGAACAGCAAGAACCCCTGTATGACTATTCTAGGTAATGGGTTGTTGTTGTCCACTCATTAAGTAGTGTCTAGTTCTTCATGACCCTGTGGAGCATAGCACACCAGCACTGTTCTGAGAATTTCTTAGCAAAGATATTGGAGTAGTTTGCAATTTCCTTCTCTAGTGAATTGAGGTAAACAGGTTAAGTGACTTGGCCAACATCACATAGCTAGTAACCTAGCTGAACCACCTAGTTGCATCTGATAATAGATAGAGGGAGAAAATATGCAAGGAGACTAAAATAACGAAGGTCCCACGTTTTGAAGAGCTTTAGATACTAAATAGAATAATTTATATTTTAACCTAGAGGTGACAAGGAGACACAAAAATTCATTGAGTGTTGTTGAGAGAAGTGGGAAGAGATTGACATGGTCAGATCTGTCTTTTAAGAAAATCACTTTGTCACAGAGGAAATACAGTACAGAGGGACACGAAGCAAGGAGACAGATTAGGAAACAATTTAAATAATCCAGGCTGTGAATTTTGAGAACCTGAAATAGGGTGGTCACTATGTAAATGGGAAGAAGGGAATACATGTAAGAGATATTGTGCATATGGAAATATCTGGCAATTGATTTGTAGAAATGGAGTAAATGAGAGTCAAGAGAAGAGAATAACAATAAGATTGTGATCTTAAATAAAGGGATGGTGATCTCCTTGATAATAACAAGATAATTTATAAGAACTATGGATTTCACGTGAAAGTTAGTGAGTTCTCTTTAAAAAAAAGATTGATTTCAGATTGTCTAAAGGATGTCCAATTTGAAATGCACAGTAGGCAGATGCTGGAATGGAGCTCAGGAGAGACAGCAGGGATAAATGTAAGGTGGTGAATAATCTGCATAGAGATAATAATTAAACCTGTGGGAGTTAAGGATGTCACCAAATCCAATTTAGGCGCTCAAGAAATGCTTGTTGATTGATTAATCTATATGAATATGGATTATTATTAATATAAATTTAGATGCTTGCATCCAGCTTCACATTCATTCTACTATACTAAAATAGATGATGATGCCACTCAGAACTGACTTAGATTGGCATTTGGTTATAGATGTAGCTTTTTATAGCACCTTTAACCCACAAAAAATAGGCTCCTTAAGAAGACTATCCATTTTGCAAGTGGAAAAAAAAAACACATAGGTACATCCTGGTTCAAAGTCACATAGTGAATTCCTTTAAACATCTTGTTGACTTGAATCATAAATTCTAGATCACAGAGTAAATAGAGAAGAGAGTACAGAACATTTACTTGGGATTCACCAATGGCTAGTCAACAAATTATTAAATGGCTATTTATAAGATACCTCCTTGGGACAAACACTGTGCTAGGGCTGGTGTTACAAAGACAAAAAGTAATGATTTCTAAGAACAAATTATATTGGTTAAAAACAGCATGTAAATTTATAAATACAAAATAATCTAATTATTTATGTTAGGGAAAGAGTAACTAGGGCATCAGAAAAGTCTTTAAAGGAATGTGGAAATTGAGGTTAACAGTGAAAGGAACTAGAAATTCTAAGGGCAGGTAGGTGGCTCAAGTGGATAGAGTATCGGACCTGGAGTTTGGAAGACTTATTTTCCTGAGTTCAAATCTGACCTTAGACACTTACTAGTTGTGTGGTATTGAGCAAATCACTTAACCCTGTTTGCCTCACCTTCCTCATCTGTAAAATGAACTGAAGAAGGAAATGGCAAACCACTCCAGTATCTTTGCCAAGAAAATCCCAAATGGGGTCAAGAAGAGTCAGAAATGACTGAATGACAACAAAAATTCTAAGATTTGGAGTGAAGGAACTTTGAGGTTTGAATCCACTTTATTCAACAATGACATTGATCAAAACTGCTCTTGCCTGTGGCACTTATTCTCACCAGTAAACATTAATGATTTTTTTGGATTCAGAAGTACAGCTACTTTGACATTTATTTTATATTACAAAAATTTCAGCTATTTTTTTACTTTTTAAAACTTTATTTTTTATTTTCAGTTGTAAATTCTCTTCTTTCTTCCACTGCCTCCACCACCCTGTTCAGAAAGCAAGAAATGTGATATTATGTGTACATATGAAGTCATGTAAAACATTGTTCCACATTAATCATGTCCTAGGAAAAAGAAAAAAAAAGACAACAAAAGGAAAGGAAAAACTATGCTTCACTCTGACCTCTGAGTCCATCAGTTCTCCATCTGGAGGTGGATAGCATTTCTCATCATGAGTCCTTCAGAATTGTGGAGGATCATAGGCTTTCACATTGATTATTTGCAAAATTGTTGTTACTGTGTACATTGTTCTCCTGATTCTACTCACTTCACTAAGCATCAGATCACATAAGTCTTCCCAGGTTTTTCTGAAATCATCCTTTTATCTTTCTTATACCACAATAGTATTCCATCCCATTTATATACCATAACTTGTTCAGATTTCCCAATTGATGGGCATCCTCTGTTTCCAATTCTCTGCCACAACAAAAAGAGCTACTATAAATAGTTTTGCGCAAATGGGTTCTTTCCTTTTTCCTTGTTTTTCAGTAGATTATCAATAGATGATTTTCAAAAGACAATGACTGTAGGATGGGAGAGGAGTCTGTAATCAAAGTCTGAAATCAATAGTAAGCATGGATGCTATGACAAATATATTCTCTTTTTTCTTCATTCAGGTGAGTGGTACTCTAAAGAAAAAGCTCTGTCATTCAACAGGATCTGGGCCACTCTTCATAACAGCCATAAGCCAGTCTCTTATAGTTTTGGATTTCATTCCAAAAATACTGATTTCATCAGTCTCTCCATTATGATATTAGTAAGTTTTAGTTGTGTAATCCTGGGCAAATCACTCAACCCTGCTTG
The DNA here is from genome assembly GCF_003287225.1 of Phascolarctos cinereus. NCBI lineage: Eukaryota > Metazoa > Chordata > Mammalia > Diprotodontia > Phascolarctidae > Phascolarctos > Phascolarctos cinereus. The sequence continues at coordinate 241,398,504 of NW_027555847.1, forward strand.
CCTCAATGATAGAGTTCATCTGTAAAATGATCTGGAAAAGCAAAGTGGCAAACCACTCCAGTATCTTTGCCAAATGGGGTCACAAAGAGTTGAACATACTTCACCATAGCACTGGAAGAGAGCAAAAGATCTTCCAGGATCCTGATCTTCCTAGGTTGCCATCCTCCTTTTCCTCAGAAGAATTTTTGTTCTCTTCTTCCTTAATCTTTCTGCTAGATGGGTGGAGGGAAGAGAAAGAGAGGTAGAGGGGGAAAGGGAGGTGGAGGAGGAGAAAGCAGAAGGGAATGTGTGTGTGTGTGTGTGTGTGTGTGTGTGTGTGTGTGCATGAGAGAGAGAGAGAGAGAGAGAGACAGAGACAGAGACAGAGAGAGAGAGACAGAGAGAGAGAGAGACAGAGTGATAGAGAGAATGGGAGAGAAAGCTCAATTTCAGCTACTTTTGTCCTAGACATAAAAGTATTTGAAACACCTAGATAAATTCAGATTACGTCTCAACTGAGATTCTAATATGGAGCAATAGTTTGTATGGTCGTTAATATATTACTCTTCTTTTGGTAATGGTTTATATAACTTATACATTGAAGAATGCCTTTTGCTTTTGTGTTAGTTCCTTATATATTTTAAATGTAATTCCTTCATCAGAGATATATGATGCAAAAATAGTTTTCTTATTGGCAGTTTCCTTCTTATCTGAACAGCATTGATTTTGTTTGAACAAAAGCTTTACAACTGGATGTAAAAAAAATTCTTTATTTTATTTTCTGTAATTATGCCTTTTCTGTAAGAGCTCATCCCATAGGTATGAAAGGTATCTTACCTGGTGCTCTTATAATATTTTATGGTGTGACCTTCAATTGTCAGGTATCATTAATTTATAACTCATTTGTGGTTTATGGTACTTAATATTCATATAAATCTAATTTCTATGAAATTTTCTTTCCAGTTTTCTTAACAGTTCTTATCAAATAAGGAGTTCTTCAAAAATATGATCTCAGGTTTATCAAGCACTGGTTATTTAATTCAATCTTTTTTATTCTTCCTTACTGAACCTGTTAACACTAATCTCTTTTTCTGCGTTTCTTTTTTATCCAGAACCTAAGAGTTTTATATATAATTTCTGCTTTATAATATAATTTGAGGTCTGAAAAAGATTATTATTTAAAAACATGTTTTCCTTATGAATCTAGATACTTTGTTTCATTCTATACTACATTGATAAATTTTTATTTCATATGATTGTAAAATTAGATGTAGAACCAGCATAGAACTAGTGTATCACCTCTTTCACGACTTCCTTTAGGCTTGAACATACACACATAGTCAGAGGACATTTCCAAAGATTATTACTTGCAAACAATGCTGTTATCTCAAGATCTTTCGCAAAAGAATATGAAGCTAAAATCTACCTGTTATTTTTAATGATACAAGAAAGTCCATCTTGACTCAGATTTTAAAAATAACTACTGTACTTCATTTATCTTGTCTGAAATTCTACCATTTGTAGATTCAATTGGACAATAATTCACAAAGGTTAATGTGATGCCACACACATCTTATGGTGAACTGTATTTCCCCTAAAATCAAACTGAGGAATTAGGGATTTATTTTATGAGGTAGGCAGAATAGGAAAAAGAGTAGAGGGAGGTAATTTGCATAGTGGAGAGTTTTAAACGAAAAGCAGAACTGAATGGAATGTTCGAATGAACCAGGTGTTAGAATGTGATATAATAATGATAAAAAAAAAAGTTAGCAATACTAGAAATAGCATATATGTAGTGCTTTAAAGTTTGGAAAATGCTTTACAAATATTATCCCACTTGATCTTCAAAACTTCTCTAGGATACAGGTGTTATTGTTATCCTTATTTAACAGAGAGAGAAACTGAGGTAGATGGTGGTTAAGTGACTTACCCAGGATCAAACTTTTAGTAAGTTTCTAGGGGTAGATTGGAATTCAGATCTTCCTGATTCCAGGTCCAGTACTCCATAGACTGCGCCACCAGCCTAATTTAATGCCCCACCAGTGTAATTTAATGACTTATCAGAAAATTTAAAAGTATGCAAATCAAAGACAATCAACGTGCTTCACTACTTTTATAGTGACCTTAATGATAAGTGTCAGGTAAAGACTGTATAGGAATCCTTCTTAAGCAAAAAAAAAAAAAACAAACAAACTGAGGAACAAAGATATGGAATCTAAATTAGAGTGGGTCTGGACTTATCCTAGTTTTCCTGGATCCCAAGAATAGCTTTGGTTTTAGGTCTAACTCAGGGACATGTCTCTCGTTTGTAATGAGAATTTAACTAACTGCATGCCCCTGACTCCTACAAAAGGTTGTGAAGTGAGATTACATTGACACTAATTTTTCTCCCTAATTAATTTTCAATTTCCTTAAAATTTTTATAATGGACTTGTGCTTACTTTTGCAGACAGTGAAGGTGATCTTTTTGCAATATTCTTTGCAGAAGCTTTCAAAATGTTGCATAAATGAGATCCAGGGAACAAGAGAAAGAACTGGAGCCAAAAATACAAAATGCAGAGGGTTGGACTGAGTAGGAATTAGGTAATGAACTATTTAGCAACTATCCATAGAATTAAATGCCTGGAATATCACCTCCCCCCCACCAGACACACATCAGGATTTGAATCTGGTCTTGACACCATCAGATTCTTAGCTATTTAAATTATTCATAAACTGTAATCTCTTATACAAAAGATTCTTCCCTACTTTGGAATTCTGGTGGAGTCCTTCAAGTCTGATCCCATTGCTAAATTATTACAAAGTACTGTGAGTGGAGAATAGACAGTAGTTAAGGTTTGCCCCTTAACACTAACATTGGCCACAGGCACAGGTCTCAAAGCTAGGTTATGGATGCTTCTTATGTTCCGAATATCTGAGATAGAAGGAATTCTGTCTGCTGCTGCTGCAGCTGCTTTTACAGATGCTAAAAGATCAATTAAGAATTAGCTTGTACAAGAGGAGACATGCATCATCCTCCAAAGAATGAGACACCATATGCATATCAATAACAGACATAGAAATGATGACTGTCAATACCTTTGGGTACATCAATTATCACTCTGTGTTTTGCAGGAGTAGGAGAGGAGAGAAGAAAGTGAAACATAAATATATGACTAGTTTGGTTTTCTTGGAGTTTCAGCCACCATTTCTCTCATTTCTCCTTCAAACTCACAGTGCTTCCTTTTTTCATGGCCAGAATTATAGGCTTGACTGGTGTCTAGTCCAGACAGTCTGGTACCCAATATAGCTGGGCATCCAAGAGCCAAATACTGAAGTTATTCATATCATATCATTATTAATGTAGGCATTTACATTCTAGTTATCTAAATATTCCTGTTTCTTCACTATCATACTTTTTCTCTGCCTAAACTTGAGTTCAACATTGTTGTTGCTATTTTAGTTGCCACCTGATATCATTTCAGAAGCAGCTGGCTATGTTGTGTCTGAGTAAAATGACAGAAGTTGTGGGTATATGTGTCTGTGCATAATGTAATCTGTGATCCTCTGTAGTCTTTTGTTCTTGTAAAAAATGTCACATGCGTCAATAAATGATGTATCACTGGAGAGGAAAAACTTTCAAACAGATACTTCTTGGAACAAAAAAAAAGTAAATTTAGATTAATTTGACAAGATAGACACAAAGTGGAAAGCAAACAAAAATCTGGATAGCCTTTGAAGCCTGCTTTTGTTTCATTTAATTTTATACATAAATCTAAGACACCTGCCCCCTCATGTCTCTAACATATTATAAAATATAAACAAACCTGTCATAATTATGTGCCTGCTGGTAGTACTCAAGTACACATTGTATTCAGCAAAATAAACAGGATGATCAAGTACATAGATATAAGCCTAAGAGGGAAATAGTTACTGACATTAAGTAATTGCTTATTGACTGACTAATGGTTCTGTGATAATAACAAATCTAAGGATGTCACTTCCGACTCGCTGTCACGGATGTATGCATTTCGGTCTGTGCTTATAAAAATTGTTTATGAATTTCAATGATCCATCAGTCTCTTTCCAGTCACTGTTATGGATAAAGGTGTGTATTTATGAGAAGTCTAGTTGGGGTAACAAACATTCTTTTTTATCTCTGGAATAGAAAATAGTTGCCAAGTCCATTCATTCATTCATCAATTCATTCCATTAGTAGCTTAAGCATTCCAAAAATTTTTATTCATTTATTGGGTACAGAGCACTGTGCTGAGTGATCAGAAAAATATGTTCTAGTCTTGTAGAATGGTAATATGTAAAGACAAATAAATATGTCACATATTATATGACAAGTGAATTATATATAGGCAACATGTGGCTTAGTCCAGTAACTAACTAATATTGACCAGATTCTTCCTGTCCCTAATCTCTACTAATAAAGAGTTCCAAATCTAAGCATTAGCACAATGCTCTAACTAGCTGAATAATCCAGCCACAATACATAACTTATTATAGAATCTTGTTCTATTTGTTGTACTGGTTCTTAGGTCAAGACAAGGACAATATCCATTTCTGAGGAATGTGAATCACTTGTGTATGGATGCATAGTTTAGTGATGTCTAAATTTAAAAATTAAAATAAATAGTGCCATTTCAGATCTCGGCAAAGAAGGTAAAGGATATCTGTTTTTCATGAACCTGAGAGAAGCTCTAGTTCTCAACATGGTCTTGGGTGTCTTTTGTCTTTTCTAGGTTTCAGTAAGCATTAGAGAAATTTGGTGGGAGAGTGAAAAACATAGAGGAGTTCCATTCCAACATTGTGCAATTTCACTATAATTCTACTGAAATTAGAACTGCTATTTAAAAAAAAATTGTATACCCAGATTGCAGAAAGATAAACTGAATTTCAATGTAAAGAACTTAATGTTCCACAGCTTAAATGAGATAAGTTTCAAAAAAATTCAGGCAAAAAAATAAACTTCTTTATGAGTAACAGCTAATATCATAGGGTCCAAAAAGAAAAGGAAGAATGCTCTCCCTTGAAATAGAAATAAAACACACTGACTAAATTAAAAGACCCAGAAACTCTAAGAAATTTATCTTCCACTCCATTTGAAAAAGGAAATACATTCTCTGGTGTAGTGTCTTAAATTGAAGAACTACATTTGTTCTGTGTTGACTAGATTATAAGCTCCTTGAAAGTAGGGACAAATTATTCATCTCCATATCCCACACAACTCCTCAATTTAATTTGAATAAATGACTTTGAGTACCATTACTTTTTTTAAAGGAAAGCATCACTTTTTCTGCAAATATCAGAGGTAGAATTCAATTTTCTATTAGGATAAGCTTCTAAAAATTAGAGATAACAAAAAAAAGTGGAATTGATTGCCTTAGTAATGGATTCCATATCACTAGAGGTCTTGTAATAGTGCTTGAATGGTCATTCGATATACTTGATTGGGGAATCTTGTTCAGGTATAGGTTGAACAAGGTAACCTCTGAAATTCTTTTAAAACCTGACAATCTGTGAGACACTTAAATTTTGCTATGCTTTTTCCATAAAAAAAAAAAATTTTATTTTGACATGATAGACACTATCCAACAGGCTCCTGAATGAGGCCCCACTCCCCACCTGAAATGCATTCCTCCAAAACACATTCCTTAGAAATTACTTTACAAAACAACCAAATAGGATGATTGCAACATCACTTCCCACTATTATTGAATAAAAGCAGTTTGTTTTATCTTGAATAATTTGATGCCTATTGACTTATAATTCAGATTTGTTGGCTTTTGTGAATTTTCTAAGAGAGTGTCTCCATAGTGGATAAAGAGTATACCTTTAAGTTAGAACATGAAGTCTCACCTCTGTGTGACCATGGAGGAGCTACTACTTTCTCAATATCTGAAACAAATTTCTAAGAGTATAAGTTGTAGAAAAATTGCTGTTCTGCTTGATAAAGAGAGTTTCCTCACCAGAAATTATCCTTAACAATTAACTAACAGTTGCAGAACAACAATAAAATAGATGTATCTTTCTATTCACACAAAATTCTTACGTATATTGTTTTTTATTCATCCCAAATTATTTCACATAAGTCTTCCTGTGTTTCTTAGAAGTTTTCATGTTCCTTTTTGCTTTCAGAAAAATAATATTTCATTATATTTATATATGTAATCTGGTTTCATCCCTTAGATTCAGCCATTCTATAATAGTTAGCAATTAAAAACACACAACTTTTGTTATTTTATAAGTTGCAAATATTTCTGTACACTTTATAGGGTATTTGAGACTATATCTGCTGATGGGTACTTTTTTTTCCATTTATCATTATCAGCCTCTTATTTGCTCTTTTATGATCTTTCCTTTTATGTTCTTTTTTTTCCTTTTTTTTTTAGGCTAGGCAATGGAGTTAAGTGACTTGCCCAGGGTCAGATGGCTATTAAGTGTTATATGTCTGAGGTCAGATTTGAACTCAGGTCATCCTCAATCTAGGGCTGGTGCTCTATCCACTGCACAACCTACCTGCCCCCCCCATCATGTTCTTAAGAGAATCTTCTCATTCTCACCATCCTTTAGGAATGGTAAAGGCTAAGTTCTTCAGGAGCTTAGTAAAAGCACTTGTGCAGTTCTCCAGCATTCTGATACATATACATGGGAGACTTCTGGGTAATGTAACGAACAAGAAGAAAGACAAGACACTTTGTCTGATCCTCTTATGCTTTTAGAGCTCTACCCCCAAAAAAGAATTATATACAAGAAATAAGGTGATTTCAGATGTCTTTCATAGTCTAAGATAATGCTATAAATTAAAAAAAAAAGAGGACACTAAACCATACATAAGGATACCTAAAGGTCATGTGTTGGCTTAGAAAATTACATGTTACCATTCTCTATATTTTATTGTGCTTTAATTATTGTGTTAAATATTTCTCAATTACATTTTAATCCTTCAGAAGGGTTATGGGCTGCATGCAATCTACTGGACATGTGTTTGACACCTCTGGTCTAAGATACTAATAACCCTAAGGAGGTAACAACACAATGAACAAAGTTGATCTCTAAACCTTAACATATGCATTCAATACCCTGTCCCTATCAGGTACTATGTTTTGGCAAGGCTGCACCATTCCACCCACAAATTTACAACATAACTCAAATTTGCCAACTCTTTCATGGCATTCTGCCTAGGATGGGAGATTCACAACACTCTAAACAGAAAATTGAAAAAAGAGAAAAATGGCCAATGTAGCAGGATAATTTTCACATTTTACCAGCGCTTTGGGAAAGGGGATTGACATTTACCTATGGCCAGGAGTCACTTCACAGTCTTAGGCCAATGGAATCTCCAGAATGGAAATAAGTTGATTGAACTTTGACATTTAAATCCCATGGAATCTACCATAAAAGAGAACGGAGTCAGTGTTTTATAGAGAAATTTCCCTTTCCCTATAAAAGATTAAAATTACACAAAAGAAAAACTAAAAATTATCCCTCTATAAAAAATTAATATGACTAAAGATATCAAGAGAAAGAACACTCTTATAAGTAGATAAACCAACAAGGAAAATATTACTGTGAAAGGTGAATTTATTACCAGATAATAGAAATAATAGTAGAAAGAAAAAAAACTCTTAAATTTATGACAACAAACCCCACAAACAAATAAAGAGAGAAAAACTGATAGGGAAAGCAAATGTGCAGAAGTAAAGGACAATTTGGAAGAAGAGAAGCAAATGGCCATAAGTTAAAATGAAATAGTCACTGTAACTTTGAAACATGATGTGCATATATGTAAAACATATTGATCTCAAACACAAGATGAATAGTGACAATTTCAGGATTGTAAATCTCCCAGAACATAACAAATTTAAAAATTTGAGCAGTATAATACCTACATGTGCATGCATATGTACATATATACATATATTAATAAAATTACCCTAAACATTTGAACACTGAAAACAAAGTACAAAATGAAAAATCCAAGACATTCAGTGGTTAAATTGAACAATTCTATCAAATAAAAAATCCAGCAAGCAACCACATGAAGGACTTTCATATACAAAAGAAAGGAATTTTGAACACTATAAAACTATTCAGCACCCACCAGAAATCCCAGAAGGGTTTGACATAATGTATTATAAAGAACAAAAACTTTCAAGGTGAAAACTAAGATGAAATATATTGAAAACATATATGTAATTATCACTAAGGGTATATACATTCTTTACTTCACCATAAGACCAAGGGTTAAAGTGTCCATGTTTAATTGTCCCACTGCCATGTCCCAAGCCTCCCAGGTCTCAACCATCTGACTCTACTAGGGATTTGGTTGCTATGGTCACATCTCCTCACCTAGGACTATGTTATGAAGCTACCATATTCCTTTCCCTCTCCTCACTTGGGGCTCACCCTTTGCTTTGTTCTGCCTCTTATTGGGAACTCTTGAGATCAATGCATTGAGTCTCACTTTGAACAACTCCCACAATGCTACATGTGTGCATGTGCAATGGCAGATGGATTCCACAATAGAACAAGAAATTGTAAGCCATATAACAATTCAGGTCCCCCAGCAATACATCCTATAGCAGAAGTGATTATGTACTGATGACAATGTCCCCCAAATTAAAATCCAGTTTGGATCAGGTTTCTTTTGAAATGAGAACTTTACCAGAGTGAATTCTGCTTATTTCAATGATATCATCTCCTTTTCCTATGATACCAGCACTATGACACTTTTACTGATGTCAAAGAGAAAGGAAAAGTTAGTACCACTTTTAAGGTCACAATTGAGGTTCCATCAGCTGAACTCTTTAGATGTCATAGCATAATGATAGTAAAATAAGGAACCCCCAGCTCTTGGGATATACTTGTATAAGCTTTTATCCAGAACAACACAATCAGCCCAAAAGAGTATGTCAGCGACAAAGACCTATGTCAGCTCTATCAATGACCATCCTTACTATTGTGCCTATTCCTAATTCAAAACCTATCACAGAAGAAATCCATCCTCATACCTTTTCTCTTAAAAATGAGAGTGCAGAGGTAGAGCCAAGATGGCAGAATAAAGGCAGGAACTCACCTGAGCTCTCCCCCAAACCTTCCCAAATATCTTTTTTAAATGACTAAACAAATTCTAGAGTAGCAGAACACACAAAAAGGTGGAGTGAAACAAATTCCCATCCCAAAACAACTTAGAATGTCAGCAGGAAAGATCTGTTGCACCAGAGTGAGAGAGGAGTGGAGTCTAGCTCAGGCAGCGCGAGCACATACTGGACCCCAGAAAATCAGGAGCAGATCTCAGGGTAATTGAATCACTGGCTGCAGTGGCAGCTTCCAGACCTCTCAGTCCAAAGATGTCAAAGACAACTTAGAAGGTTAGCAGGAAAGGTCTGTTGAACTTGGGTGAGAGTGGAGCTCAGTTCAGTGCAGGCCGCACCAGCACAGCCCTGGCCACATGAAATCAGAAATAGACCTTGGGAGTGGCTAAATCTGCAGAAGCTGGAGCTCTCAGCCCACAGATTTTGGTAAGGGGTTGAATAACTAGTCAGAAATAGATTACAGAGGTCTCTTTGCTAGCACTGAGGCAGGACTCTCTTGCTTTGCCCATACTCGGATCTGGTTGAGAGTCCAGGATAGTAGTCCCAGGGCAAAGAGGAGAACTAGCATAGCAGAGTTTTCAGCCACAATGGAGAAGGTCCCTCCTCACAGTTTGAGGGCAGAAAAGAGTACTTGTAGTCACTCACAGACCAGAGCACAGACCAGGAGAGTAATAAACACCTTTCCTTAGATCATACCACCTTAGGCAAGCAAAAAATAACAGGTCCCTAGAAGTATCTCTGAAAACAGCTGTACAAACCCCTAAGGCTTGGGACAGTGAGCCCTCCACCCTGGAAGCAGAGTTCTATTTTAACAAATAGTTAAAAGTCAAGTAATAGGCTGGGAAAATGAGCAAGCAATGGAAAAACTCTGACTGTAGGAAGTTACTATGGTAACAAAAAAGATCAAAACACACACTCAGCAGAAGACATCAAAGTCAAAGCTCCTACATCCAAAACCTCCAAGAAAAATATGAATTGGTCTCAGACCATGGAAGAGCTCAAAAAGGATTTTGAAAATCAAGTAAGAGAGGTACAGAAAAAAATTGGAAAAAGAAATGAGAACGATGCAATAAAATTATGAAAAATGAGTTAACAGCTTGGTTAAGGAGACACAAAAAATGCTGAATAAAATAACACCTTAAAACTAGACTAGACCAAATGGTAAAAGGGGTCCAAAAACTCAATGAGATGTAGAATGCCTTTAAAAGCAGAATTGGCCAAATGGAAAAGGAGGTCCAAAAGGTCACTGAATTAAATAATTCCTTAAAAATTAGAATACAGCACATGGAAGCTAATGACTTTATGAGAAATCAAGAAACAGTAAAGCAAAACAAAAAGAATGAAAACAGAAGACACTGTGACATACCTCATTGGAAAAAAAAAAAAACAACTGTCCTGGAAAATAGATCCAAGAGAGATAATTTAAAAATTATTGGACTATCTGAAAACCATGATTAAAAAAAAAAAGTACTACAACACAAGAAGATAGTTGATGTTCATGACAAAAGTTTACCTCCCAAAAAAGTTCAGTTACCTTCAGTTTTCCTTTAATAAAGTGGAGAAGAGTATAAATGCACTTATTGTGGAAAGTTTTCAATTCAAAATGGATGAAATTCTTTAAATAGAATATGCTGCTTATAGGGCTATACTTTACTAGACTATTGATAAAAATTCATTTAAGTTGAAATAATTCGTTCAAGAATGAGGTCAGGTAAATGAAGTGTAGCTGGTGTAAAAAAAAAAAAGGCCAAGAACAGATATTAAAACCTTTCCTTCTTCTCAAGAAAGAGGCGGGGAGGGAAACAAAAACAAGAATGTTGCACAAGTGGCCAACATGGTTATGTTTGTGTTGCTTACAAAAACAAAAAAGGTGAGGGCAGAGCAGGGCCCTATATTTAAACTGTTGTTTGAAAGGAATGGGGAAAAAGCACAAAAAAATCACAAACCAAAAGACATCAACAAAACCTATTTTTAAAATTAAAGTTAAAAACAAAAATAATAAAGTTAAAAATAAAAATGATTTCACAGGTTTTCATTCAATCTTGATGTTGATATTTTTAGGTTTTTTTTCTCTCAAATTTTCCCTTTTCCCACATTTAGCACAAAACTACCATGCATTTGATCACCGCTCTGTTGTACTCATAGCAGTGGGAGTGTCATTGGGAGGATTAGTTATACTGGTGCTGTTGGCTTATATTATTGGTCACAGACACCAGAGTACTGGATATGAGTAATTTTAGTACCTGGATTGACGTGTCCCAATTTAGTGGCATGCTTACCCCATAATCAAAAGAAAGGGATTTCTTAAGTTATTTTAGGGACAAATAAGAGACCCAATACTTTAAAAGAGAACATTTCTAATGAAAGTTGTACTATTTATAAAACTCCAATTCAGAATTGTGCTTTCACTGGCTCTTAGATAGAAGCTAGGGCTCAATAGCTCATCCACATTCAATGCTGAAATGAATACTTCTGCAATCTTAGCCAATTTTTTATCAGAAGTTCAAGTCTTTAAACTATTATGATTATGGGCAGCATTTGAATGAAATATGTACTTGTATATAAATGAAATGATAGACTTGTTTCCTTGCCAGTGTTTTCATGTATGATGTCTGAGTGTTTGTGATTAAAGCTTCATTGCCATGCCTTCTGTATACTGTTCATTACAATAAATATTGATGATGTGGCACAAGTGCCCATCAAATATGAAAAAAACAGAGATATTCAACAAAAGAGATATTTTTGAAATATTCCTGTAAAAACCACAGACTTGAATAGATTATTTGCTTTATACTATCCCAGAAGAAAAAGAAATGCAAGAAGGTAATCTAGTACAGCAAACAAGAAGGAATAATTACCCAGAAAAAAGTGAGAAAAAACTAGATTGAAAAAGACATGTATGGGGTAAGTAAATACATACATACATATATATATATATATATACATATGTATATATATATATATATATATATATATAACATATATATAATATTATATATCTATATCTATATCTATCTATATCTATCTATCTATATCTATATCTATATCTATATCTATATCTATATCTATATCTATATCTATATCTATATCTATATATATGTAACAACAGAAGTGTAATGAAGAATTTTTCCCCTAAAAGTACACAAGGATGTAATAATGAAAGTAGAAATAAAGTTGAAGTGACAGTGGAAAAACAGACCTCAAACTCACAACACCCATCTACAGATGAATAAGTTCTTTTTAATTTGTTTTGTTTTTGTTTGTATATCTGTTTGATTGTTTTGTTGGTAATAAAAAGGATAACGCCTGAAAGAGGAGAGGAGAGAAAGAAGATAGAGGTGAATCTGGTTGTTGTCATTTGTAATTGAAGAGAACCAAAGTGATCTATACTGAGGTTAATGTACAGTGTGTCTGACTATGGCTGATCAGATCAAAGTAAGCTCAAAAGCCTCTACTTCAGATCAGGCACAAATAGTTCATACGAACATTTGGAATGGAGATGTCCATACATTTGTGCATCTTCCGTTTCTCTTGAACTACTGCAATTCTGCTTTTCTCAGAGAGCATAGCACCTCTTTGATGTGGGCATACCATGCTAAGTAGACCTGGGCCAGTGTCTCCCATGTCTCACAATCAATTCCAAAGTTCTTCAGAGAGACTTTGGACTGTCCTTGTATTGCTTCTTCTGACCTCCATGTGCTTCCTTGCCTTGCTTGAATTCTGTGTAAAATACTCTTTTAGGCAAATGTACACTTGACATTTGAACAATATGGCCAGTGCACTGGAGTTGTGCTCTCTGGAGTGGGTTTGAATGCTTGTCAGTTAAGCTCAAGAAAGGACCTCAGTGCCCAGTATCTTGTTTTACCAGGTGATCTTCAGAGTCTTAGGCAATTCAAACAGAAGAGATTCAATTTCCTGGCATGGTGCTAGTATACTGCCCAAGTTTCACAGGTATACAATAATGAGACAGAACAACAGCTCTGAAGATGTTCAGTTTTGTAGGCAGCCTAATATCTCTTCTTTCCTACTCTTTCCTTCAGAGCCTCTTGAATGGTGAATGAGCTCTGGCAATGCATGTATCAAACATATCATATATGTTATACATCACTGAAAAGTATACTGCCAGGGCAAGTGAACTATGCACAGCATTCAAAATTTCTCCATTTGTTGTAACTAATGGTTCCACATATGGATGGTGCATTTGCTGGCTGGTGGAGAACCTCTGGTTTCTCGGTGTTGTCAGGACAAAATTAGCACAAGAAGCAGAGAATCAATCCATATTTTGTTACGTCTTACCTCAGAGGCTGCATTAAGTACAAAAGCATCTGTGAACAAAAAGTCCTTCACCAACTCTCCCTCCACTTTAGTCTTAGCTTGTAGCCTTTTCAAGTTAAATAATTTACCTTCAGTGTGGTGGCTGACCATGATGCTGTTTTATTTGACGTTGAAGGCATCTGGCAACATTGCTGAAAACATTGTGCTAAAAAAGTATGGGAACAAGCACACAGCCCTGTTTCACTCCATTGGTGAGTGGGAAAGTGTCAGAGCATTGTTCTTTATCCAGAACCCATGCAAGCATGCATCATGGAACTCATATATAATACTGATAACCAGACCAGAACCAGCTTCTAACCCAGAAATGGCCAGAGTCAAACAGAGCAGGTCAGAGGCAGGTGTGTCAGGGATTAAACAGAAGTTTAATTAATTTCAGAATGAGGAAAATGCTTGCATGAGGCAGCATCCCACACACACACTCCAAGAAGGAGGGCTTAACATGCTGGAGCAAAGGCAACTTTTATGTACATAAAAAAACAACAAGTGGGCTGCATCATGACATAATCATTCTTAGGAGTTCCCATGGCAGGCTCATGTGTGGACAATTCAGGTGCTATTGGAATCTGTGGGAACAGTTCTTAAATTGATTGTCTTAAGTCTTAAGGGTCATTGAGCCTTGTGATTTTTCGGTGGGGTACAAAACTAGAGTTAACATGGCAGGAATAGAAGTGCAGTACCTGGTTTGGTTCACTTGCCAGTTACAAGAAATATGGATTCTGAGATGTCAAGAGATATGATAGATGAATTTAGGCTGATGAAAATCATAAATCCCTCAGTGAGCACCTGGTGCTAGTCAAAGCAATACACTTTGCCAGAGGGTGAGATCAACCAGAGCCAAAGGATTGTTGCTATGCTAAGCTCAGGGAACAGCTTGCTTGCTGGGTCTTAACTATGGGAAACTAGATGTCTCCAAATACCTTAACAATGAACTTCCCGAGGCAACCACATTTTGCCACATTTTTCCATAAGCATTCACAACTGCCAGTATCAAAGGCCTTGATCAGATCGGCGACAATTGTGTACAGATTTTGTTCTGCTCCTGTCATTTCTCCTGGAGTTGTCAGGCAGCAAACTCCATATTGATAATTCTTTGGCATTTCTCAAACCACACTGGCTCTTGGGTAGGTGATCATCTTCCAGGTCACCTACCAGGTTATCTTCCAGGTGGAGTATTCTGGCAAGAATCTTACAGCAATAATTAAGAGAAAGCTTTATGCCCTGTGATTGTTATAGAAAAATAGATTTAAAACATATGGTAAGGATAGGAAATATCTTGTTTCAGTGATGACAGTAGATGCTACCAAAGAATGCCCTCATGGAAAAAGAGAGATATCCTGTAAATGAAATAAAAACTTTACAATGTTTATAATCTTCAAGGATTTGGTACTTAGAGGTACAACTTCTCCTGCTTCATAAGAAAGGGAATTGGAACTCCTGGAGGCAACTTATGTCCAGAAGAGTGGGAGACAGCAAGGACCCAGAAGGAGATCTCATTTAAAATTTAAAAAAAGTCATGGGGTAGGCAAAAAGTAGTAAAGAATTGCAATCAAGGACATAGGAAAATTCCTACCTTGTGACAATACTTATACTCTTTTTATCATTTGTAAGAATTAGTATTTCTAGGAATGAGGCACAATAGGAAAGGTGATCAAGGAGCAAGATCTACACATATATGTGGTCTTTTTGTCCCCTGTCACTAACCCCTAATAGATGCATAATTTCAATAGTAAATGGATCAAAAAGTTTGAATAATTTAGTGAATTTTCCCAAAAATTTCAAGTTTTTTTCTAGAATATTTGAACCAATTCACCACTCCACTAGCAGTCTGACTTGTCACAGTCCCTGTAACTTTGAATGTTCTTAAATCTGTCAATATGTTTGGCATGATGTGATACATGAGAGTTCTTTAAATTAGAATTTTTGATTATTAGTGATTTAGACTTTTTCAGATGGTTGTTACTGATTTACATTTCTCTTTAAAACCATTTATTCACATTCTTTGACCTTTTGTCTGTTGAAGAATGGTTTGATCTTATTCTATACTTTCATAATTTACATTATATCTTGGAGCTGTTATTTTTTTTCATTGAAATGTTAACTTAAATGCATCATGAAATTCAATGGAAAATTCTGATTCAAGAAAGAAATAAGCCATCAACTATTTTAAAACATATAGCTGTAAAGAATCATTACTACCAGTGGCTGAAAGCAGTTTGTATTCATTATGATTATTGATTATGAAAATTAAATGACACAATTCATACAAAGCACTCTGTAATATATAGAGTACCATATAAATGCTAGGTAATAACAAACCACCAATAATTACAATGATGGTAATAATAATGATATTTTATCCTTACCATGAGTGAAGACAGAGAAAAATGTTTAGGTAAAGGAATGATAGCCAGGGTGAAATAGAGTAGGGACTTTATGTGCCATGAGTTGGTTTAATAGCAACTGCAAAAATCAAAAAAAAAATTCTGAAATTCTGAACATGAGCTCTGGTGATTCCACAAATTGGTTTAGAACCATGATTGATGTAATATATGTGCTCCTAAGAATTAAAGAAATAAATAGGGTAGTGGAAGAGGATTGTTAGCTAGCTCTATTTGAAATCATCATGATTATTTTTACATGGAAGTGCATTCCTAAGTGTTCTAGTGCTGCAAGAAGGCAAGACTTATTGCAATAAGTCTCAAATACTAATGTACTATCTTCTTACATGTTTCAAACCATTAGTGCACATAGAAAAGACCAAATATTTGAAAGTTTCCATTATATGCCAGTAATATTAAGGAAAACTGCAAGCAGATCTTTGAAGTTACAGGCAAGTACTTCATACTACTCTTTGTCAATGATGATCACAGCTCCAAGTTACAAAGTTACGTACTTCAGATTGAAGCAGGAACATTTTAAGCAATTAAAGACAAAACCTTCACACTTAAACGCAGATCTGATAAAATGAGCATGGAAATAAAGATTTTCTTTAAATATATCCTGGAATCTTTTGCAGTAACATCCACATGTTATTTGTAAACAACAAATAAAAAATTCTTTAATGTATACCAAGGAGGGAAAAGATGACCAACAATTTGATTTCAAGCCAGAGATAAATTTGGAACAATGAATAGAAGTCATACATCTAGAAAGTTTTGTTTCCTTTAGACATTAAACATAAAAGAAGAAAGCTGTGATTATATATCAAGAAACTTGTAGATATTCTGAAATCAAAGCTTAGAGGGAAGAACATTTTTAGAGCATTTAACATCTTCATTATGAAAGACTTAACAAAGACATTGGAACAGTAAAACAAACAAGACATTTATAAAATATCCTTTAAAATCTGCATAATATTAATGAAACACTTTTTTTATCACGGAAATGCTTGTTTTAATAAGATCAACATTTAAACATCAAAATGGAGGAAGAGTACTATTAGATGTTCTCATAACACATTAAAATTTAGAAAAAGAATTCTGTAACAGACACAATTTTCACCATGTAAATGGTGATGATAGATATGCCCCACTGGAGTGATGAAATGCAATCAATATTCATTTGTCTTTTGTTGGAGTTTATGAGATCACTAAGATTCAAGAGAAAAGCCAAAAAGCCCTCCATGGGAAACATACCCTTGAACTCAATCATATTTCAACATAAAATTACTGAATCAATGATTGTTATGTGAATTTACTTACAGAAAAGAAAAAGAGATTTGTGATTCAAGCCCAGATTATGACCACCAGAAATTATAAGTAGATTATCTTTAATGAGCTGGACTCAGTGATCAATGAAGATAATATAAGGAAACAGTAGGAAACATATCCATATATATTGAAAAATTTTGCACCTACAAAATTTCTAAAAATACATAATTAGGAGGCCAGAATTATATACCAGAAGCTTTCTAGCTTTCATAAGTGACAAACAAAACTATGCACACTTAATCTCAAAATATCTCAAAAATTCTTGAGAACTCTACAAATAGGGTGTCCTGGAACTATAGCATCATTCTAGAAAAAAAAGATTGCCTATAACTAACCAGACATAATGTTGATCTATAATAATTGAAAAAACATATTTTTACCAGATGTTATATATACATATCTTCATAATTACTACACTAACTGGAATAAAAAACTCTCAAAATATAGAGACTAAAAAGAAGGGATAAAGACCATGAAATATATATATATTTTTCATCATCCTACATACTTCTGGAGTTGTCCCACAAATGCCCTTCAGGGAGCCTGCAGAAGAAAAACACATCCTCATTCATTTACAAAAAGCTCATCTTCTATAGCCACCATTTGCCCCCTTTACAAGAAATTATATGCAAGTTTTCCCTATATATTCATCAGACATGTATCTTTAATTTTCCCCAGCAACACTTAAGAATAGGATTGCTAATCCATACTTTGGGTAACAAATCAACATCTCTATCATATTGTTGAAATATTTCTTATGATACACTTCATCAAGTAAGTAGTCCCTAGCAAATACATGAATTATTGACTCCTAATAGTATGTAAATGTGTGTGTGTGTGTGTGTGTGTGTGTGTGTGTGTGTGTATAAAATCCCACTGACTATTTCAATTATTCAAGCAGGCAAAAGCTATAGGTTTGTCCTATCCAATTCAAGTTCAATGATACCATAGGTCAGTATACAAGTCTTTTGCTCCCTCCTAGTTTGTGGCTTTGTTCAATGGTGAATTTTGAATTGTTGGAACCTCTCCCAGATACAGGAATTTTCTTTTCTCTCACTGGAAGGCTATAACTTAGGATTATCTTCACTCTCAAACAAAGGCTAATATTCAAGAACTACACATGTTTTTTTTTTTAAAGACTGAATTCCAGAATTCTCAAATTAAGGCTTCTAAAGATATAAATCTAAGGCTATCATGGCTTAGGAATCTTCATCTCCCTAGAAAGCTGGAGTTGAGGAATTCTTACTTCTTTATCACTGTCTATGTAAAATTATGAATAAGGAGTCCAGGAATTCTTGATACCTCAAGAGTATCTGAGCTATTGTCATTCCTTGGGCTGACAGGCTGCCATCTGTAGAACTGAGCAGGATGGGAGGAGGTGTGGTCTTGCTTCTTAATGGGCTTCCCAGGGAAGTGCATTTTCTTCCTATTTATTTTACAAAGCACAGTTGAAGGATTAAAGTCCAGTCACAGTCCTCTAATATCTGATTTATAATAAGAAAAGGGAAATAGAGTAAAGAGTGTCAAGTCTATAAAGACTCCATTTTGTAGAACAAACACAAATGGTTGCCTCTGAACCTCAGTAGACAGAATTAATCAATGGCAAGTATCCAAGGAGATAATGATGAACACAGAAGTAAAATAGTAGAATTGAGGGTAGATAAAACATCTAAGAATCACTGCCTTATAAATTCTTCGAGTCTATCAAAGACCTCCTGTAGTCCTGATTCTCCTCCCATGCTCCACCACCACTGGCAATAAGACATATGCTCATTGAGGGCAGGGATTATTTTTGTTTTTTTCATGTTATATTCCTAATGCCTAATAAAGCTCCTTTAATACTGATTAATTTTTAATTGAATTTATTCAAAGTTTTAGTCTGGACGTCTGATTGATCTGTGCCTTAGAACAGGAAATTCTTAGCATGAAAATTCCTTCCACCAATACAGATCAAAAATTCATCTGGATTCTGGGGATGGAGCTAAGGTGCTGCCACCTTGGAGAGAGCACTCAGTTAAGTTCTTCCAACCTTCTCTTCCAAACAACTTTAAAATAACACCTAAAATTGGATTCTGGAGTGGTGTGGCCAACAAAAGGTTAGAATGAGACATTATTTTAGCCCAAGACAACTTAGAAAATCAGAAAGAGATTCATGAAATGGGGGTGGAGGCTGACCCGAAGACCATGTGGATGAAACACCAGTGATAACACCAGGTGGTAGTTGACAGAAACAGAAACAGCTTCAGGGGATTTCAAGACAGAGATGGCAAGGGGGCATGTTACTGGCCAGAAGGAGAATACAGAGGTCCCTTCTTCCAACACTGGATGGAAGACCAGACACTGTTTGGCAACTAAATAGTCTATCCACTTCTTTGTCATAGTTCAAGAATGAAGATAAGCACTTTTAGTCAAGAAGAAGTGGAAGCCACAGGAGGCAACTGTTTAGCAAAACCATTGTTTATATCCTCTTCTGGATCAGACCTCAAGAGTAAAGAGGATCATTTTTGGTTAGGAGGGAGTGGAAGCCTTGAGAGGAAGTATTTTTGTTTGTTGGTTGGTTTTTGGTTTGTTTGTTGTTGTTGTTTTTTTTTGCTTTTCAGTGAGGCAATTGGGGTTTAGTGACTTGCCCAGGGTCACACAGTTAGTAAGGGTCAAGTGTCTGAGGTCGGATGTGAACTCAGGTCCTCCTGACTCCAGAGCCAGTGCTCTATCCACTGGCCACCTAGCGGGCCCATAGAAAGTATTTTTGGTCATAAGCTATCAGTGAACTTGTGGAACAGTATCACTTTTGGTACCAATGGAGCAGGAGTTCTGAGAAGCAGTATCAATTGCAATTCCAAGGTATCAGAGACCTTTCTGCATAAGGAGAAGAGTACAGACCAGGAAAGCAGTGCCTATGTCTTCTACCAACTTGGAAGCATCAAAAATTTCCCATAATCTTGAAAAATTTATGAGATGAGTAAGTGTGAAAAAGCCTGACACTTGACACCATGTCCTTTCCAAACCCTCACCTCTTACAAGGAGCAGAGTCCAGCTTTAACATAAAGTTCAGAATGAAGAAATAGGGTGAAAAAAAATGAGCAAACACCTACCATAAAAATCTACTATGATGATAAGGGAAGATCAAGATAAAAATTCAGAAGAAGACAACGAAGTTAAAATAGCTACAAGGAAAGCCTCAGAAAAAAAGTGAATTGGACACAAGCTCAACAGGAATTTCTTTAAGCTTTAAAAAAAATTCTCAGAACCAAAATTAGGTAAAGAAATGAAAACAAAGGTAGAAAATTATGAAAATAAAAATAATAGATTGATAAAACAGGCACAAAAATTACTAAAGAAAATGTCACTTCAAAAACAGAATTGGCCTCATGAAATCATGTACTAAGGCGTGAAAGGGGTACAATCTGCCCTACTGGATGGAGTATACCCACATCACTGGAATCATGAATAATTTGAAAGACTGAAATCATTATTCAATAAGAGAGTGTTTGATTTTTAAAAGAAGAGGTAACAGATTTATATGTCTCATGTCTCTGGTTCTACCTGATATCATTCCTTTTCCAGAGAATAAAAACCAAAAACAAATGACAGATGATTCCCTTGTGATAATTTATTGTAATCTTAAAATACTAATGGGATTAAAGAGGATGAAGAGGTCTCTAATGCTCATTTTATATTACTATAGAAATAATATGGTTATTAGTAGAAGTGTTTCTATTGGTTTCAATTTGTTTTTAAGCAAAAGAAACTGTTCTCCAATTTTAATAGAAAAAAAAGTTGTAACTTCATTTTGAGATGAGTAATACAATTATGAGCATTTCTTAGCTAAGATTCTTTAGCCCCATTGTGATGTTTGTTAGACTTTGGTATCATTTCAATTTTTATTGCAATAATTCAATGGATTTTAGGTAGTAATTCAATTATTGCAATGGTTTTTAGGTTGCAATCTGTACAAACATAATGCAACACTTTGTATCTTCTTTGTAACAAATCTAACATGTTTCAAGTTGTTAAAAGAGACACAATATTAGAAATGTACAGACTACTGTTTCATTGTGTTGCTATGCCCTGAATTTGTGATTCTTATATATTTCCTGTGCTTTAAGAAGACTTGTATATAAAAGTTTTTCATATTGAAAAGAATTAAATAAAAAAATAATTGGCCAAAAGAAAAAAGAGGTGCAAAAGGTAAGAAAAGGAATTAATTCCCTAAAAATTAGAATTGTGCAAGTGTAAGCTAATGATTCCATGAGACATCAAGAAATAATAAAACTAAAGGAACGAAAAATAAAAGAACATATGAAGTACCAACAAGAAGAACAGCTGTCCTGGAAAATAGATAGAGTAGAGATAATTTAAGAATTATTGGACTACTTGAAAGCCATGATGAAAAAAAATACAGCATCTTTCAAGTAATTATCAAGGAAAATTGCCGTGTTATTCTAGAACCAGAGGATAAAACAAAAATTGAAAGAATCTGCTGATGACAATCTGAGATTCCCAAAATGAAAACTCCCAGGAATATTGTAGCCAAAATCCAGATCTCCCATGTCAAAGAGAAATACTTCAAGTAGTCAAAAAGAAATCATTCAAATACCACGGATCCACAGTCAGGATCACATGAGTTTTAGCAGCTACAACATTAAAAGAGTAAAGAGCACAGAATCTGATATTCCAAAAGGCAAAAGAGTGGGACTACTATGAAAAATAACCTACTCAGCAAAACTGAGTACAGTCCTTCAATGTAATACATATATATATATATATATATATATATATATATATATATGCATGTGTGTATGTATGTATATATATGCATATATATGCATATAAACATATATGTATATGTGTGTATAATATCCAATAAAATACAGAACTTTCAAGCACTACTGATGAAAAAAATAACAGAGATGAATTTAAAAAAGGATTTTCAAATACAAGACTCAAGAGAAGCATAAAAAATAGGAAAAAGAAATAATAAGGGATTCAATAAGGTTAACTTATGTATCTTTCTATATGAGAAAATAATACATGTAACTTCTAAGAGCTCTATCATTATTAGGGCAGTTAGAAGTATTCTACATAGAAAGAGTATGTGGGAATGAGTCCATTATGTTGGGATGATGTAAAAAAAAATTAATGAATAGGCAAGAAAGTGGGTTGCCCTGGGAGAAGAGGGAACAGAGAGAGAAAAAATGGGGAAAAACATTTCACATAAAAGAAGCATGCTGAGCAAATTAAAAATGTCCAAATAAGCACCAAATTTTACATCCCAAAAATTAAAGAAGAGATCAACAAAATTGAATGAAATTAATTGTTAAATAAAACTAGACTTTTTTATGAAAAAAATTCATGTGGAGGGGGGGGTATGTGTTTGAAATGGCCTTCTCGAGTGTGGGGTGATGAGAGAGGGAAGAAGTTCAGAACTTAAAATGATACAAGAATAAATAAATAAATAAATAAAATTTTATAAACAACAACAATGAATAAAATTTTAAAAAGAGCTATGCTATATATCTATCTATATCTATATATGTATATGTATGTGTGTGCATGTATATATATAGATATCTATATCTATATCTGTATCTATATCTATATCTATATCTATATCTATATCTGTATCTATATCTATATATAGATATAGATATATCTATATCTAGATATATAGATATAGATATATAGATATAGATACAGATGCAGATACAGATAGATAGATATAGATATAGATATAGATATAGATACAGATACAGATACAGATACAGATACAGATACAGATACAGATACAGATACAGATACAGATATAGATATAGATATAGATATAGATATAGATATAGATATAGATAGATATAGATGAAAATGGTAATCTGTCTTACCCAATTAAGGGAAGGGGAGGGAATAAGAAAATAAGAGGGTAATAAAATGGAGGGTAAATTTTAAAAAGACCAGTAGTTAGAAGCTAAATAGACTTTAGGTGAGGGACAAGGTTAAAAAGAGAGAGAAGAGGGGTAGCTAGATGGTGCATTGGATAGAGCACTGGCCCTGGAGTCAGGGGGACCTGAGTTCAAATCCAGCCTCAGACACATAACACTCACTAGCTGTGTTACCCTGGGCAAGTCACTTAACCCCATTGCCTGGTGAGAGAGAGAGGGAGGGGAGAGAGAGAGAGAGAGAGAGAGAGAGAGAGAGAGAGAGAGAGAGAGAGAGAGAGAGAGAGAGAGAGAAGAAACAGAAGAAAGAAGGATGGAGGAAAATAGGTAGGTACTAATCATAACTGCGAATGTGAATGAGATAGACTCACCTATAAAATGGAAGTAGATAGCAGAATGGATTAGAAACTGTAGTCCAAGAACACATTGTTCACAAGAGGCACACTTGAAACAGAGACACACATAGAATAAGGTCCTGGAGCAGAATCTATTATGCTGTAGATGAAGCAAAAAGGAATGTGTAGCAATCATGATCTCAAACAAAGTAAAAGCCAAAATAGAACTAATTAAAAGTGATATGCAGAGAAACCACATCTTGCTAAAAGGAATTATAAACAACGAAGTAATATCAATAGTAAACATACTAAACCAAATGACATAGCATCCAAATATTTAAAGGAAAATTTCATGAATTATTTGAGAAAATAGAAAAACTATACTAGTGGTGAACTTCCTCTCTCACAGCTAGAGAAATCAAATCATAAAATAAATAAGAAAAAAGTCAAAGATTTGGATAGAGTGTTAGAAAAGTTATATATGATAAACCTCTGGTGTTAACTGAATAGCAAGAGAAAGGACTACACTTTTTCTGAGATATATATGGCACTGTCACAAAAATTGATCATATATTTGGATATAAAATACTCACAACCAAATGCAGAAAATCATAAACATTAAATGCAACTTTTCAGCCCATAATGAAACAAAAAACAAATTTAATAAATGGCCAAATGCATAGATTAAAATAAAATAAAAATCATAGAAACAAGAATTTAATCAAAGTAAGTGTAACAGTAAGGCAAAACTCCAAAATTTGTGAAATACATTCAAAGCAGTACTTAAGGGGAAATTAATATCTCTAATCACATACACCAACTAAAAAAAGCAAAAGAGCAGATCAATGAATTGAGGGTGAGAATTTTAAAAAATATAGAAAATAAACAAATCCCCAATTAAAGAAGATGGAAGTATCAAAAATCAAAGTAGATATTTAAATAATTGAAAGTAAAAATAAGCTATTGAGCTAATAAAAAAAAAGTTAGGTTCTGGTTTTATGAACAAAATAACAAGATCAAAAAATTTGGTTAAATTTATTTTAAAAAGAATAAAATCAAATGACTAATAACAAAAACAAAAAAGGTGAATGCACCACCAATGAAAATGAAATAAAAGCAAATATTAGGACTTATTTTACTCAATTATGTGTCAGAAGAACTGAGAGTCTAAGTGAAATGGTTGAACAATTACAAAAATACAAACTACCCAGATTAATTGACAAGGAAATAGAATAATTAAATAACCCTGTCTTAGAAAAAGAAAATGAACAAACCATAAATGAAATACCTAAGACAAACTCCTCAGGACCAGATGTATTTACCAGTGAATTCTACCAAATATTTAAGGAACAATCAATTCTAATAAAATATAAAATATTTTTGGGAAAGAACAAATAAAACAGAGTCCTGCCAAATTCATTTTATGATACAAATACAGAGAGACTAGGGAGAGGAAAGGAGAAAGAAAGCCATAGACCAATTTCCTTAATGAATGTTGATGCAGACAATATAAAATCCTTGCAGAAAATATAGAATACTTCATAGTCTATGAACCAAGACAAACTCAGGAATTATATAAACACAATTACAGAATACTTTTCACACAAATTAAGACAGTTCTAAACAATTGGAGAAATGTTAATTGTTCAAAGAATACTTGAGCCAATAAAATAAAAAGGGCAATTCTAATGAAATATACTTATTCAATGCCATACCAATCAAACTATCAAAGAAGAATTTTGTAGTTAGAAGAATAATAACCAAATTCATCTGGAAAAACAAAAGGTAAGAATATTAGAGGAATCAAATTTAAAATGTGAAGGAATGCAACCTAGCAGTTCCAGATTTCAAATTATATTACAAAGTGATAATCATCAAAAAATAAATTTGGTACTAAGAAATGAGTGATGGATCAGTGGAATAAAATAGGCACCCAGCAGCAAATGGTCATAATCATCCAGTGTTTGATAAGTGCAAAGATCAAAGCTTTTTTGGGTAAGAATTCAATATTTGACAGAAAATTTCTGGGAAAACTAAAAAGAAGTTTGGCAGAAACTAGGCAGAGACCAACATCTCACACCACACATCAAGGTAAAGTAAAAATGAATAAATGATTTAGACATGAAGGGTGATATCAAAAATAAATTAGGGGATTCCCCAATTGATAAATGGTCAAAGGATGGGAACAGGTAATTTTCAGGGGAAGAAATCAAAGTCATCTATGGACATACAAAATGCTCTAAATCACTTTTGATTACATAAATGTAAATTAAAACAAGTCTGAAGTACCACCTCACAACTATCAGATTGGCTAATATGATCAAAAAAATTGGAGTGGATATGTAAAAATTGGGGCACCAATGCACTATTGGTGGAGTTGTGAACTCCTTCATATTCTGGAGAACAATGTGCAACTATGATTATGCAAATATGTAACTACACAACCAAACTGTGCATGTCCTTTGATCCAGCAGTACCAGTACTAGGTCTGTATCTCAAAGAGATCATAAAAAGGAAAAAGTATCTACATGTGCAAATATATTTATAGTGGCCATTTTTTCTGGTGGCAAAATAATGACAATTGAGGGGATGCCCATCAATTGGGGAATGGCTGAACAAGCTGTGGTATATGAATGTAATGGAATATTATTGTGTAATAAGAAATGATGAAAAGGCAGATTTCAGAAAAGTTTGGAAAGACTTGTACAGACTGATGCAAAGTGAAATGAACAGAAGTAGGAAGGCATTGTTCACAGTATCAGCAATATCGTGTGATGATCAACTATGAATGACTCAGCTCTTCTAAGCAACAGAATGATCCAAAATGAGTGCAAAGATTCATGTAGGAAAATGCTACCTGTATTCAGATAAAGAACTGATGGACTCTGAATGTAGTTTGAAGCATATTTTTTTCACTTACTTCATTCCCTTTTATGGTTTATTTCCTTTTGACATTTCTTCTTTCACTATTGCAACTAATGTGGAAATATGTTTTGTACGATAGCACATGTATAATCTTTATCAAATTGCCTACTATTTTGGGTGAGGGGAGAGGAGTGTGGGGTGGAGAAAAATTTGAAACTCATAATCTTCTAAAAAATGAATGCTAAATATTTTCTTGACACATAATTGGGAAAACAAATAAAAGACTATTAAAAGAAAAAATAAGTAAATTAGGGGAGCATGGAAAAATTTACCTTTCAGATAAACAGATAAAGGAAAAGTTTATATCTCAACAAGAGCTAGAAAGGATCATGGGAAATTAATTGTATCATTTTGATTACCTGAAATTAGAGCTTTGCAAAAACAAAACTAATGTAGCCAAGGAAAAGAAGAAAATTGGGAAAAATTACAGCAAATGTCTCTAAAAAAGGGTTAATTTCTCAAATATATAGGCAACTGAGACAAATTTATTTTTTTAAATAGAGCCATTTCCCAGTTGATAAATGGTCAAATCATATAAATAGTCAGTTTTCAGAAAAAAAGAAACTGAAGTTATTCCTAGTTTCATGTAAAAATGCTCTAATACTCCTGATTAGAGAAATGCAAATACAGTCACTCTGAGTTATCACTTCATATCTATCAGATTGATTAACAACATGACAGAAAAGGGAAATAACTAATGATGAATAGGATGTAGAAAAATTGGGACAATAATGCAGTACAGGTGGAGTTGTGAACTTTTCCAACTATTCTGGAGAATAATTTGAACTATGTCCAAAGGGGTACAAAACTTTGCACACTTTTTGACCTAGCAATCCCACTACCAGATCTATTTGTACAAAAGAAAAAGAATGAAGTAAGTAGAAAAAAAAATATGTTTCAATCCACATTCAGAGTCCATCAGTTCTTTATCTGGATGCAGGTAGCATTTTCCTACATAAAAGAATCTATTTATACAAAAAAAAATAATTAGTACAGCAGTTGTTTTTGTATTGGCAAAGAATTGAAGGGATCCTCATCAACTGAGAAATAGTTGAATAAGTTCTGCCATTTGGTTGTGATGGAATATGCTATAAAATGCTAGAATATGCTATAAAAATGATGGAAAGTGCCATAAAAATGACTAGCAGTATGGTTTCAGAAAAACCTCAAAAGGCATATATGAACTGATGAAAAATTAAGTGAGCACAACCAGGAGAACATTGTATATTGTAACAGCAGTACTGTAACAATGATCAACTTTCAAAGACTTAGGTGCTCTGATTAAGACAATAATCCAAGACAATTCTGAAGGAGCCATGGTGAAAAATGCTATCCATTTCCAGAGAAAGAATTCGTGAAATCTGAATACAGATTGAAGGATAGTTTTAAAACTTTTTTTTATTTTTCTTGTTTTATTTTTTGACTGCTTTCCTTGCAACATGGCTAATATGAAAATATGTTTTGCATGACTTCACATGTGTAATTGATATCAAATTGCCTGCCTTCTCAAGGATGGCAGAGAGACAGAAAGGAAACAGAAAAAAAAATTAAACTCAAAATTAAAAAGAAGACTGTTAAATTTTTGCATGTATTTGGGAAATATCTAATGAAATAAAAATATTTAAATAAAGAAAATTCATCCATAATTTAAAATCTTAGAAAAACGTGAGGGGTACTTAAAGCTAAAATGATTTTGCCAAGATCACAAACAACAGGTATCAGAGTTAGAATTTAAAAATAGATTTTTGTGATATTGAGACCCTCTCTCTCTCTTTTTTATTATGGCAAGCTACTACTTTCCTTATAACCAGCACATTGGAATTGAATGGTTTATTTCTTTTGATAATGTTAGTCATACATGGATTTAAAACAAACTAAATGACAGTAAAAGCATTGTATGAATAGGATTTTTCCCTATAATGTGTGAGCTTCTACGTTTTTTGTTTGTTTTATTATTTAGTTCCATGTGAGACTTTCAAAATAATTTAAGTTGCCATATACTATGTCTTTTATTTAAATATGCTACTGTGATTCCTTTAGTCTATTTGTGTAAATTCTTTTCCAAACCTTGGTCTGTTAATGAATGCTTCCATTGATGTACTCAATACACACAGTTTTGCGGGAATGCTGAGGCAACTTTTTTTAAAACTTGTTTACAAATTCTTTTTTACTCTCTCACCCTCCTCCCAGAGACCAATGGTTATTCTAACTGTCAAACTATTTCTATGAAAAAAGTATGTTTTTTTCATTGCTGGCATTCACTCCAGTCACACATTATTGCAAACATCTGGAGCAGAGAAGAAAAGCAGTATTTGGATTCTTTCCAAAAAATGTCACAATCAAAGGAAACTGAGCAAAGGGATTGTGTGGCCAAATGTGCAATGTACAAATGAGAAAGGACCACAGTGAGATCATCAAAGAGGTGGGAGGAAAATCAAATATTTAATTTATATGACTAATATAGCAGTTGTCTCTAGTTAGTGATTACAACATATACAGCAATGTTTCTTCAGCATTTTTACATTTACACAATACTAGGAAGAATTTTATACACATGTAATAACAAACCCAGAATTATTTCCAAATTACCCTGAAACTTTTCTAAATCTTGGAAATTAAATGTTAAAAGAGCATTTGTGGAACATGATTTCACAGTTCTTAGATTTTAATTTAATAACATTAATATTTTTGGGGGGTGGACATACAAATTTTCATTTTTGTTCATCTTTAATGAAGTTTTTAAGAGAAACCTAGTTACCATGTTAACAAATAGTTGTTAGAGTGTTAATTATCTTTAATGAGTTTTTTCTAATTTTTTAAAAATTTTTTAGGCAACTGGGGTTAAGTAACTTGCCCGGGGTCATACAGCTAGTAAGTGAAATGTTTTTGCTCAGAGGCTGGATTTGAACTCCGGTCCTACTGATTTTAGGGACGATGTTCTATCCACTGTGCCACCTAGCCATCCCTGAGTTTCTTTATTAAGCATAGAAAATCATAATCTAATATTGGAACTGAATAGAAATAATTTGCCTTATTGGAGAACCAAAGAAAAGTTCTATTTCATATAATTGAGGTACAAGAGGTGAGAAGAAGAGTATATAAATGTGAAGGATGTGGTAATAATAATAATAATAATAATAATAATAATAATAATAATAACTAGAATGTATGTAGCACATTAAGGTTTCCAAACTGTTTTACAAACATCATTTGATTTAATCCTCACAACAACCCTGAAAGTAAGTGCTGTTATACTATGTGTTTTTAAGATGAGGAAACTAAGACAGATGGCAGTAAATTACTTGCCCCAGACCACACAGCTAGTGTCTGAGGCAGGATTTAAACTCAAGTCTTCATGACTCCAGGTTCTGCATTCTATCTACTAGTGAACTCTATAATTAATTCTTTGAGGTTTTCAAAACATTTTACAAATGTTAGCTCTTGATCCTCACAACAACCCTGGAAGGAAGATGCTGTTAATCTTAATTTATAGCTGAGGAAACTGAGATAGTAAGGTAAGCAACTTACCAAGGGGTGGAAAAAATAATATCAAATGAATTTCTTTCTTTTCTGAACTGGTCAAAGTAGGGCTGAACACAAACACACACACACACACACACACACACACACACACACACACACACACACTTACCAAAAACACAATATCATGTAAAATATGTCAAACTCAATAGGAAAACAAGTAGAGATATTAAGTAGGAGGATAATTACATATAAAAAAAAAGTTCCTGACAGTAAAGTTGCAGTCAAAGATTCTGTATGTGTTTGTATGTTAGTGGGTTTGGGAGGTGGGATGGGAGGGAGCAAAGAAAAAGAATGAAAGGGAGTAACTATAAATTAGGGAATGGACGAATAAATTATGGTATGTTAATACAGTGGGATGCTATTGCACTGTAAGAAATGAGGGAACCAATGGTTTCAGTGATATTGGGAAGTATGAAGTGATGTAGAATGAAGGAAACAGAACCAGGATGAGAATAATTGCCTTCATTTACGTAGTGTACTCTACACAGGTTATATTGTTTGGTCTTCATGGCAATCATGTAAGATAGGTTCTACTAATATCTGCATTTTTAAAATGTGGATAACAATGTATACAATGATAATATTGTCAAGAAAAATAGTGAACTACTTAAAATTTATATGAACAAAATAACCAACCACATTTTGAGAGGACTTATGATGAAACATGCAATATACCTCCTCACAAAAAGTTAATGCGTTCAAAGTACAGAAAGAGACATGCAGTTTTGGACATAGCCACTACATGGACTTATTTTGCTTACCTATGTGAAATTGTACTATTCAAATTTGTGTGTGCATGTGTGTGTGTGTGTGTGTGTGTGTTTGTGTGTGTGTGTGTATGTGGAGGGGGAGGAATAAGAGCAATGCCAAAAAAGGAAGGGGAGTCTAATCATATTTTTAAGTGCACCCATTAAAAAGAAGTAAGTTCAGGAAGAAGCACAGACAAGCAGGAGAGATTTGAAAGTATTGCATGGAAATATATATGTACAAACACACACGTATGTGTGTGTGTGTGTGTGTGTGTGTGTATACTGTGTAATATTAATAACCAATATATATTATAGTCGCAACATATTAACTATATAGTAAATATGGTGTGAGGGAGCAGGCAAAGTTTAAACCTCACTCTCATCTGAACTGGTTCAAGAAGGAAAAAAAGAGAGAGAGAGAGAGAGACAGACAGACAGACAGACAGACAGACAGACAGACTTAGGTATAGAAATCTTTCTTACCCAACAAGGGAAGCAGAAAGGTCAGGGAGCTGTGGTAAAAGGGAGGGTAGATTAAAGTAGGCAATAGTCAAAAGCAAAGCTGATTTTGAGGTGATACAGGACAAAAAGAAGAGAATAGAAATAGTCTTTCTTAAAATGATAAGTAATGTTTATTTAAAATTATTAGCAATCACTATTTGTGATGAGAATAAAATAGAAGCCTTTCATTATAGCACCTTTACCTCACACCTGATCTATTGGGAAGGTGTCTACTTGATCCAAGTATTCACTATTATAATAGAAACTCTAGTTATAGCAACAGGACAAAAATAAGAAATAGAAGGAATAAGAATAGGTGATGAGGAAACAAAATAATGATGATATACTTAGAGAAGCCTAGACAACTAACTGAAACCTAGTTGAAACAACCAGCCACTTTAGCAAAGTTGCAAGAATACAATGAAATCACATACACCATCACCAATTCTTTATGTTATAAAAAAAAATCCAGTAAGAAGAGATAGAAAGAGAAATTCCACTTAAAGCGACTGCAGAAAATATGAAATACTTGAAATCTACCTGCCAAGACAAACTCAAGGACTATATGAACACAATTATAAATTTTTTTTTCCCAACATGAATAAAGACAGATCTAAACAACTGGAGAAATATTAAATGTTCATGATAGACTGAGCTCATATAATAAAATGTACAGTTTTACATAATTTACTAATTAGTGTCATATCAAACAACCCATTAAAGAATTATTTTAGATCTAGAAAAAATAGTAAAATTCATATTTAAGAACAAAAAGTCAAGAATATCAAGAGAATCAAGGGAAAAAATGTGAAGGAAGGCGGTCTAGGTACAAGATTTCAAACTATGTTACTAAGCAGTAATCATCAGAACAATGTGGGACTGGATAAGAAATTGGGTGGTGAATCAATGTAACAGATTAGATACACAACACATGGTAGTACATGACCATGGTAATTTAGTGTTTGGTAAACCTAAAGATCCAAGTTTTGGAAGCAAGAGCTCACCATTTGACAAAAATTGTTGGGAAATTTGATAAGCAGTTTGGCAAAAATGAGGAATAGCTCAACATCTCATATCATGTAGCAAGACAAATTGAAAACATTTATATAATTTAGATATAAAGGGTGCTATCATAAACAAAATGGGAAATATAGAAAAAACTCACCTTTCAGATATATGGATGAGGGAAGAGTTTATGACCAAAGAGAGAGAGAAGATCACAGGAAATAAGATGGATAATTTTGATTACTTTAAAGTAAAATGTTTTTGTAAAACAACAACAACAAATAAGGCAGTCAACATTGGGGGAAAACAGTAATTAGGAAGCTGGGGGGAAATTACAGTCCTTCCCTCATTAATAAATGGTCAAAAGATATGAATAAGGAGCTTTCAGAAGAAGAAATCAAGGCTATCTATAGTCATGTGAAAAAGTGCTCTGCATAACTATTGATTAGAGAAATCCAAATTAAAACAACTCTGAGGTACCACTTCACACCAATCACATTGGTTAATATGACAGAAAAGCAAAATGACAAATGTTGAAGGGGATGTGGGAAAATAGATATATTAATGAACCCTTGGTGGAGTTATGAAATAATTCAACTCTTCTTAAAAATATTTGCAACTATACCCAAAGCACTATAAAAGCTATAAAACTTTGAACCAGAAATGCTACTACTAATTCTGTAACCCCAAAAGATCAAAGGGAAAAGAAAAAGTTCTTTACATACAAAAATATTTACAGCTGTTCTGTGTGTTGTGTGTGTGTGTGTGTGTGTGTGTGTGTGTGTGTGTGTGTTGGCAAATAATTGGAAACTGAAGGGATATCCATTGCTTGGGGACTGGCTAAACAAATTGTGATACTTTGTATTTTTTGTTTATTTTGGTTTATATATTGCTAATTACATTTAAATCTAATTCATCTGTACTTAGAAATTTTGCATGAACATGTGACCTATTGGCCATGTGTTTGACACCTTTGGGCTAGAGAAATTTAGTTTAGAATTTGGATCAATATAATCATTAAACCTGGAAAGAGTTATATGAACTGATACTGAGTGAAGTGAACAGAACCAGGAGAACATTGGACATAGTAACCTCAACATTATGTGATGACCAACTTTGATAGACTTGGCTCTTCTCAGCAACGCAATGATTTAAGACAATTCCAAAAGACTTATGTTGGAAAATGCTATCCACATCCATAGAAAAAACTATGGAGTCTGAATACAGATTGAAGCATACTATTTTATCTTTTTTGGTTTTTTTTCTTTCTCGTGGATTTCTTCTTTTTTTCTGATTCTTCTTTCAAGACATGACTAATGTGTAAATATGTGTAATAGGATTGTATATGTATAGTCTATATTAGATTGCATTCTGGCTTGGGGAGGAGGAAAATTTAGAACCCAAAGTCTTAAAAAAGTGAATGCTGAAAATTAAAAAGAAATAAATAAGCAAATTTAATTTATTAAAAAAAAAATGCTGTGCACCTAACTTGAAAGAGTGGCAAATGAGTACTTATGAATCTTATAATTCTTTAGATAATTAATTATTTGTACTATATGTGACTAATTGTGTTAGTGTTTTCTTCATGTAGAACTCTACTTGCATTATTGGTGAGAAGCCAACTTAGTCATATTAAATTGTTGCTATAGTCTCTTTATAAGGATTTTATTTAAAATTTTATTTTCCCATTTTTCTTCTACCTCTCTCATTTGACTTTTAAAATTCTTCTTGAGCTCTTCTAAGAAGGCTTTTTGGGCTTCAGACCACTTCATACTCCCTTTTGAAGTTCCAGATGTGGGTTTGTTGACAATGTTGTCCTCTTCAGAATTTCTGCCTTGATCTTCGTTCTTCCCATAATAAGAATCTATTGTATGTTTCTTTTTGCTCATGGTGTTTGTTTATTTCCCGACCTTTAAAGAGATAGAGCTCTCCTGCTGGGAAGCAAAGGGCACTGACCCAAGCCTTTTCTGTTGGGAGCCTAGAGCCTGGTCACTGCCTTTATGTATTGGAGCCTCTGATATTGCCAGTTGGAGACTGTAGGGTTCGGTCAGCTTACCTGGTGTTGGGCTGGAATCAGCAACACTGGTACTGTAGGGGTAGGATTGAGTAGTGTGGCCCCTGGATATTTCCTTCCTTTTGCTTTCTTCAGTTCCTTTCAAATGGATGTTATAGGATGTTTATCTGCCTGGCACCCTTTGGAGGGCTGCTTCCCTTAGTTTTGCTGAGGCACTGAGAAAGCTGGTTGCTGTAGAATGCCAAGGCACTTGGTGGTCTTCCAATCTGGTTCCCACTGGTTCCCTTGATCTCACTCAGGTACTCGGGGGTCCTAGTGTTAGCATTTGCCTGCTCCACCACCTGGGTTTCAGGATCTCCTCCTTGTATGCTGAGGTGGGGCTTTCTAGTGGCTTACTGGGATGCCTCCTGTTCTGTACTACTCCCCTTCCCCCAGGGCAAGAGGAGCCTTTCCCACTAATCCCTCAAGCTACCTGGGCTACTGGACGGCTGCACCCCATCTTTCTTCTGGTTCTGGTGTTCCAGGGTTTTTCCTAGGATAATATTTTCTGGGCTTTTAGAGGTTAATAAGGGAGGGCAAGAGAGCTTACTTCTTACTTCACCATCTTGGCTCCCAGAAGCTGAAGTGCTCCATTTAAAATTTTCCATTTACATATAAATAATAGTAATTAATAGTTATTTTTCTCAAGTTTGTCTTTCCATGGTTTAAGTATCAAAAACATGCACATGATTGACTGATTAAACTAAATTCAAATGGAGTAGAACATAAAAGATAAAGTAGATAATTTTGATTACCTAAAATTATATAAAGCTTTTATAAAAATGAACTCAATGAAAATAGAATTTAAAAAGAAATAGCTTTATTGCAGAAGTTATTTGTATCAAAGAACTGACCACTGTAATAAAACTGAATGTAAAAAATCATTGAAATTTCAGAAGAACCAATAATAGAATCTTACCTCACTGAACCCCACCATAGCTGAGAAGTGGCAGAAAATTGAGACAAAATATTGAATACATTCTCAGATTTTGTCATAGTTTTTTAACATTTTTGCTATAGATGGAAATGTAAATATCTATCTATCTATCTATCTATCTATCTATCTATCTATCTATATACCTATCTATCATGTGTGTGTGTGTGTGTGTGTGTGTGTGTGTGGTGTGTGTGTGTATGTGAAAAGGGACGGTTCAGTATGAAGGCAAGTACTAAAATGATTATTATGTGAAAAGAGTAATCACTACCATGTATTAGCAACTATGTGATCACAAGGTACAGTCTATTGAATATCTG
Organism: Phascolarctos cinereus; assembly: GCF_003287225.1. Lineage (NCBI taxonomy): Eukaryota > Metazoa > Chordata > Mammalia > Diprotodontia > Phascolarctidae > Phascolarctos > Phascolarctos cinereus. Next base: position 241,433,909 of record NW_027555847.1, read on the forward strand.
TGCCTATGAATGTTGGGAGTAGTTACCTAAATTAAGAGATACCAGATACACTTGGGGATTTAGGGCCAAAGGTATAGTTTAAGACTTTAGAGACAGATATGTAGAAGTAAAGTAGACATAGATCATAGGTATAGGTATGGCTATAGAAATGGGTATGTGTGTATATGTGTGTGTGTTTGTGTATAACATATGTATGCATATACACATACACACATATACACACAGAGATTTAGATAGATGGTATAGATAGATCATAAATATATGCATGCATATGTACACATATTAACATATACATGTATATATATACATATAAATTTGTATATGTGTGTATATGTCTTTATATATACATGTCTGCAACATGTAAAAAGTAATAGACAGACACACATAGACACAGCCTAATATTCTATAGCATTCTCCTCTCATTTATATGCCTGCCCAGTGAGAACTTTAAAGTTCCTGGTTCAACTGCTTTAAGGCATGTATCAGTGTTTGATAGGGAATGAGAGACAACATCTTTGAAGAGTATGCTTCCTCTGTTGGCTTTATGAGATAATGCAACCTCTTGGGAGGCTCTTGTACATAATGACAAGAGAAAATCTGGGGCCACTTAGATGGTCACTCGAATAGAGTGCCACTTGATAAACAATTCACCAATTATCTACCCTTGCTAGATAATTAATATGGTGACACATTGTCTTCCAGGAAGTTTAAAGAACATAGCACATGAATATTTAAGTGATTTAAATGGGAGTGCTATTATACCTTTCTTCTCCAAAATTCCATATAATGTTCATAGTGTATTGAAATTGCCCTTGTTAATCCTATGAAAATTAATTAGAGAAAGGCAATTTGAATGTAATATGAATTACAGTGCATTTTTGTTCTTTCCCACTTAGAACTGTTGAGGGGATGACTTTTGTGAAGGTTTCAATGGTGTGGGATATCTTCAGGAATGTAAGATGAAAATACAGCTGTAAGTTATCCCCCACCACCACCAGCCTGGTTATAAAAGCATGAGGGAGGCACCACGCATTAATGCTTAAGATCAGTTAGCGAACATGTAGGAAGGGCATACATCCAGGAGGAATGGATACAAAGTTAAAAATCATAATCTGAAAGAAGGAATTGAGTGCCTTGGCTACATTCAAAAGATTTCATGGAGGTAGCACCTAAAGAAACTACAAATACAGTTCTAAAATGGAAGGGAGAGCTGCAGGTTGCTGGGATGGGGCAGGAAATGGAGGGAGATGGATCAGGAAGGAAGTATAATTCTTCTTGGAGTAAAGTTAGGAAAACTGAGGGGGAGAACAGCTTTTGCTATATCAGTTTGTCTTATGAAAATGTCTACCTGAGCATATAATATAGGTAGTATGTTACCCTTTATCACCTACTATGGTGGCCTAGACAGTGGGAATCTGGCTAGGACATCACAGTGGCAAAGACATCAAATAAGCTCAAAGTCCAAGGGGGAGGGTGCAGTGAACAGCATCCAAGAATACCTTAGACTAAATTAGATTCCAAGTTTGCGAGAAGGTACTCTAGGAGAAAATACACAAAAACATTTCACCTAAGGTAGAAAAACTGTCTCCAGAACATTTAAATTCCATCAGAGAGAATGATCACTGAGAACAAAATGAGTCCAATTGCTAGCCTGGCTTTTCAGAAGACATGGACCTTAATTAAGATGGCACAGATCTAAGTTGAAGGTGAGATGCTAATTCATCAGCCCCCAAAAATGTTTAATATTTTATTGTGTCAAACCTCCTGGAAGATTACAATAGTAATTATAAGTTACCAGTCCATGTTTAAGCTTTTGTCAAGAAATGCTTATTTTTAGTGTTTTTAATATTTCTCTTATGCAAAGGAAATAGATGGCTGCCCTGTACAAACGTATGCTCCATAGTATATATTGAAAACCTTTCTACTCCTCTTTTTGGAGAGAGTACTTAACACTTGAGTCAAAGCTAAATATTATTTATTCTCTCAGTAATTCCAGGCAGGGGTGTAAATAACCAGAATTTGAAGGGAAAAAGAAACTCGACTTTTTTATTTGGAGCTCAGGTTCTCTCAGACAGAACCCATTCTGTGTGCGTGGATTCAGAGCTGAAAAATCCATCTTAGCAGGAGAGGGACAATCTGTGTACCTATCTACAAGCCCAGAAGTAGGCTTATAGGATACTCTGCTCTATTTTAATTCTTGTGAAAATTTAGATGAAAAGAATTGTAAAACTGAAAAACCATTTTAAGCAGAAGTTGAGCTTAGAAGTTCTAAAGTCAGCTACATATTTCTAAAAGAATTAATAGAATAGAATATTAGTACTTCCAATACTATATTTGCTCACATTTTTAAATTTGAAAATTACAAGTTGTGCATTTACCCTGATTTTTAAATAGCTGTGAATTTTTATTTATTGTTTTTGAAATAAAATGCTATAGACCTATTGCTTACCATGTGTTAATGTTACTCCAAATTTAACTAAAATAGAAATGAGTTTTCTATCATAAATTCATGTTCTAATATTTTCATTTCCTAACATCTCATTTACATTGGTGAAAACTATCTAATTTGAAGGAAAGAGCAACAGAAAATTAATTTAAAAAACACATTTGGCTTCACATATGTTTTCAATAAAAATGTTGTTTTAAATGGTTTAATTAGAACAGTTTGTCATACTTACAGAAAACTGGCATAATGGCATCATTTTAACCACTGCATTCTGACAAAGAGAAAGACAGGGAAAGGGAGGGAGAAAAGGAGAGGGAAGCTATTACAAAGTTTTGTTCTTATATGCATTTTTACCGTATCTGTTTAGTTACCTTAGAGGTATTTGTCACTGCAAAATGAAGATGCTCAAAAACACATTAGACTAGAGAGAAAAGAGAGATCAATTTCTCAGTTCAATATATTACTGCATCTTCAACTTTCGATATATGCTTGCTTTTTTGCTGAATGTTACTTTTGTTTCTGGAGCGAATTTCATTTTCTACCCTAGCAAAGATTACTGAGTTTGGCAGTCTTACCCCAAAGCCTACTACCTGATTTGTTCCCATATATAATCTTGTCATCCAGAACTCTAGTGCAATCTAAGGGTATGTTTGTATATTTCCTCATTAATTAATATAATTTTAACATATCTGTCAATCAAAGAAACTCAGAGCCCCACTTCAATTCTTCAAATGTTAAGTGGAAAAACTTTTTTTTTTCCCCTAATAGTATTTATTACCTCTCTACATGTATTAAAACCCTCCATCTTCCAGGATTAAATATATAGAAAAGTTATTTAATATAAAATTTATCTCAAACACTGACCCATAAAACTATAGCAACTTTCAAGAAAATGTTCCTGCCCTTTCCACTAATGTACTGACATCATGCCTTCAGAATTGCTTCATTTATGTTTTAGGCACCAGGTGTACTCTGTGTAGTAGACAATGAGTAAGAGCCTTTCCTTCCTATCCCTTTTATTTTTTTTTTCCCAACTGGGATTGAGTGAAGTGTACAAGATAAGCAGGCATAAACATGTTCAAGCTGTACTGTATATCTCATTGTATTATGTATTTCTATGAACTCAACCATCTCCTAAAGTTCACTGCTACTGTTAGAGCATAACCCTCCTACTCACATAGGATCTCAGCAACCACTGGGCTGGGACAAACAAGTTGCTTTTCAGGGATCCTCTGTTGCTCAGCCATGTTCAGTCTCAGGCAAATTGCAGCATGTACTCCAACTCTTGAAATTCTTGAGCATACCATTGCAACATTTTGAAACTCATAAAGTCATAACTATCTCTAAAGTCCCTTAGCCTAATAGGAGGAAAGAAAGAAGCAAAGAGGAAGTATATGGATTCATGGACCACATGTTAGCCAGGGTGGAAAGATCAGCAGTTAGCAGTAGAAGGTGGCTGCCATCATTACTATTATTTCTCTCAGCAACAGAAGCTTCATGTAGTGTTGACTTCAAGCTATTTATTTTCTTAATTAGTTTCTTTGCTGGTTCTTTGGGTTTTTTAAATAAAACACCATGTCTTCAAAGATAGGAAAAATTGTCTCCTCTTTGGCAATGTTAATACCTTTAAGTCTTTTGTCTAGCTAGCATTTCTAAAAACATTCATAATGATAGTGAGGAAAGGAGACATGCTCATTTATCTCTGTATTTGATGGGAATGGTAAGAGTGTATCCCATTGCAATTAGTGCTAGCTTTAGAACCTAAACATATGATATATTTTAAATAGCCCTCCATTAGTATAATTTATAGAATTCATCTAGAATAAATTGGTATTATACCTTGTCAAAGGCCTTTTTCTGCATCCATGAATATAATCAAATAGCGTTGAGCATTTTTCTTTTTAATTTAGTTAATGGTGGTCATTGTTTTACTAATGTTGAACATTATTACAAACCTTTTATAAATACAACTTAGACATAGTAAATTATTTTTTGGATGTTTTGTGGTAGTCTTTCTGAAAGGATTAAAGTTAAAATTGTACATACATATTCATTAGTGATATTGGTCTATAGTTCTCTTTAATTTATCCCTAAGTGCTTTAGAAAATAGGATCTTTTTTTCCTCATAAGAAGCACACAGCAGTTTTTTTTCTTCCTCAATTTTTGAGAATATTTCAGGTAGCATCTTTAAAAATGTTAGAATTTACCTGTATCAGTATGGACCAGGGTTCCCCCATACCTTTTAACAGATTCTTTCTGACTTGTTCAATTTAATTTTATGAAATTGGGTTGGTAAACTTTTGAAGATGAATGGCAAGGAGAATACTAGTGTCATCAGCATAAATGGAGAAGTTGAAAGAGAAAATTTATATGTTAAACTTTACTCATGTTGATTTTGAAATGATGGCTGGATCCCTGGTGCCAACAATTTTTTTTAGGAATGGGAAATAAGATGTCAGCTGGTTCTATTTTGATAAGCAGCTGGATCTGCCAATAGCTTTCATTTTTCCTTATATTCCTAATCTTAATGTATGATGTGTACAGCTTCTGGATCAGAAGGAGCCATGATCCTGGTCTGTCTAAGGCACTTATGTATTCTTCACAATATGCACCCAACTCCATGATTTTACAACTGTATCCCAGGATCATTGATTCCTAAATTCATTATTAGCAAAAATTCTCTTTTACCACTGTATCTATAAACTATACATGCCCTATGACTATGGATAATTTTAAATATGTGTCTTTTTTTTTTAACAATCTGGCACCTTTGTGCCAGTGATTATACATCCATCTTATAAAGGGAATCTCTTCCATGTTCATCTTTTCCCAAATGTCTCTAAGGTCTTTTTGATGCTCTGCGGTGGTAGAATCTTCTCTGAGTACTTTTTAGATAAATGAGAAATCTTATAACGATGGTTAGCATGAAGTCTTGCTTAGCTACAGGGAAATGGATGTGATGCCTTCTTGGGGTCTCTTCTAGATATATGGCTTTATTACTTTAAAGGTCAACCTTAAGGATTGCTTTAAATTGAATTAAATCAATTTAAATTCCTTTTGTTTAGTTTTTTTTAATTTTTAATTAATTTATTTTGATTTCTCAACAATTACTTCCACAAGCTTTTGAGGTTAAAAATTTTTCTCCCCTCCCTTTCCCACCTCCCTCCACAAGATGACATGCAGTATGATATATGCTTTACATATACATTCCTATTAAACATATTTTCACATTAGTCATGTTGTAAGGAAGAATTAGAACCAATAGGAGGAACCACAAGAAAGAGGAAACAAAACAAAACAGAAGGAAAAAAACTAGCAAATAGTGTGCTTCAATCTGCATTCAAACTCCATAGTTCTTTCTTTGGATGTGGATAGCATTTTCCATCATGAGACTTTTGGAGATGTCTTAGATCCTTGCACTGCTGAGAAGGGCTAAGTCTATTGAAGTTAGTCATCACACAATGTGGCTGTTACTGTGTACAACGTTCTCCTGGTTTGGCTTACTTCACTCAGCATCAGTCCATAAAAGTATTTCCAGGTTTTTCTGAAGTCTGCCTGCTCAACATTTCTTATAGCACAGTAGTATTCCATCACATTCACATACCACAGCTTGTTCAGTCACGCCCCAAATGATGAGCATCTCCTCAATTTCCAATTCTTTGCCACCAGAAAAAACATTTTTGTGTATGTGGGTCCTTTTTACATTTCTATGATCTGTTTTGGATATAAACCTAGAAGTGTTATTGCTTGGGTCAAAAGGTATGAAAATTTTTATAGCCCTTCAGTCAGAGTTTCAAATTGCTCTCCAAAATGGTTGGATCATTTCACAACTCCACCAACAATGAATTAGTCTTCCAATTTTCCCACATCTTCTGCAACATTTATCATTTACCTGTTTTTTCTCTTACACCTGGTAATTTTGGAATTTGGCTACTATATTCTGTGGTGTTTTCAATTTGAGATCTCTTTTAGGACGTGGTTCATGGATTCTTTCTATGGTTATTTTACCCTCTGGTTCTAGGACCTCAGAGAAGTTTTCCTTGATGATTTCCTGAAAGATGCTGTCCAGGCTCTTCTTTTCATCATAGTTTTCAGGTAGACTAATACTTTTTAAATTGTTTCTCCTGGAGCTTAGGAGTAGGGGTAGGTAATCTGGACCCTGTTCACTCAGGCCTTTCATTTTCTTTAACTCCTTGCTGATAGATGTTTCACTGCTGCAGGATGTCTCTCTGCCTGGTACTTTCCCCCTTGGAGCTATGCTTCCCAGAGTTTTGCTGAGGCACTGGGAGGCTTGGCAGCCAGAGAATGCCATGGCACATGGTGGTTTTCCAAGCTGGTTTCCACTGGTTCCTCTGCCAGTACTGAGACACAAGGGGGTCCTGGTGTTGGTACTTTCCTGCTCCACCACCTGAGGTTCAGGATCTGCCCCTGGTATGCTCAGGTGGGGCTTTTTACTAGCTTGCTGGGACATCTGCCATTCTGTACTGCTCCCCCGCCCCCACGGTAAGAGCGGCCTTTCCCATTAATCCCTCAAGTTTCTTGGGCTACAGGACTGCTGCACCCTGTCTTTCTGCTGGTTCAGCTGTTCCAAGGTTTTTCCTGGGGGGATATTTTCTAGGCTTTCAGAGGGACAGTGGAGCCACTTACTTCTTACTCCATCATCTTGGCTCCTGGAAGCAGAAAACTAAAATTCAATTTTTAAATTATATTAAACTTCTGGAACACATATGCCCTAATCTCGAAATTTCTCTATTTTTAAGGGTTGCTTTCTGGTTATCAAAATTTCAACCCTCAAAGTCATCCTTCACTCTTTGTCCTTCCTTGTTCTCATATCCAGTAGATTTCTTTGTTTCCTTCCTTCAATCAGCAGTCTCTCTGTTTTATCACACATCAATCGATATTCATCATCTGGATGTGACAACTCTCTTGAAAACTGTCCGAAGAGAAGTCTTTGCACTTGCTTATATCTAGCTTCAGTGATGTCAGATTGTTCCTATACTTACAACATATAGCGCCTTCACCAAGTTCTTTTCTGTGAAGGAGGGTATTAAGTTTCCACTTTCTTCCTCAGTGAAGGGTTTAGTGACTAGTTTCCAGATATTTCTCCTGACTCTTTTCTTTCTAACAATTCTAGATTTGCCACTAATGTAGTTTATAAGTACCAATCCTGTCATAATTTAATTAACACTTCACATCTCATCTCCCTAAATTATTCCCACAACCACTACTCCTTTACCAATTAAGGGATTGCGCTATAATTTTGATTTTATTGATGTCTCATAGAATCATTAGCTTCCATTTGCCTAATTGTAACTTTTAAGGAGTTGATTTCCTTAGCTTTTGCACTTCCTTTTCAATCTTAGTATCAAAAGTTCATTATGAAAGACGCAATCCAAAACCCTCACATGATTTTTGCAAACTATTAAGATCCATACTAGTGATTTTAGATTATACTCAGTGCATACACTCCAAGAAATAATGATTAAATTCACAAAAATCAAACTATGTAGCTGTGGCATATGCACATTCAATTCTCATCAGTATCATAAATTCAAGACACTGTGTCATAATGTAAACTCCTAGGTAAACTTACTGTATCTAGAGCATAAAAATAGGAAATTAGCATATAGCTATGGTATAATAAAATCCTTCTAGGCAAACTACAGATAATCATAGCACAAGATTAGGATATTAGTATAAATTGAAGGTGCAATGAAGCACAGATCACCTAAGAAGGAATTCACAGTAGGAAACACAAAAGCAAAAAGAAAAAATCTTAAAAATAAGTTGCATAATTTTCTTGAAAAAAATTCTAGGAAATTTCATAGAATTTCTGGAAGATCTGTAAGCCTCAATTTCGCAGATGACAGAGAAAAGATTTATCTGCTTATTTCTTTAGAGATTGAATTTAACTTTATTCTTGAGGAGAAATAAAAAAAGAAAAGACCCTTAAGAAACTTTAATCAGAATTTGACATGAAATGAATGACTATGAGACTGAGTTTGCAGACAAGTGAAGAGGAGTCATCTACTGTTATATTGAGAAATTGAGGTGATTCTTAATGTGAGCTTTTGCATAGCCAAGATATTATAAATAGTTGTATATCTGTTTTACTTTTGTGGAGAGTCCTCTCCTTACATGCCTCAAAAGGAGGAGAAATATATATCTCTAGCCTCTTCTCTCACTACCCTTCTCCAAAGGAGACTTACATTCCTACCAAGAGGAGAAACAGGAAGTTGGGGACAGAGGCCACTTTGATTTCCTTGAGGGAAGGGGTATTACACTAGAATTATATTTATCTGCTCTCTTAAATATTATTAGTATGGACAATATGATCAAGTTTGACTTAACTTCTGATCACTTTTTCATTACTGAGTAGGTAGGTGGACCCTAAACTATATATCTATGGCTTGACCACTTTTCTGTTGCCAGATACCAGTTTCATACATGTGTAGATATAGATATAGATATAGATATAGATATAGATATAGATATAGATATAGATATAGATATAGATATAGATATAGATATAGATATAGATATAGATATAGGTATAGATATAGATATAGATATAGATATAGATATAGATATAGATATAGATATAGATATAGATATAGATATAGATATAGATATAGATATAGATATAGATATAGATATAGATATAGATATAGATATAGATATAGATATAGATATAGATATAGATAGATGTATACATATACACACACGCACACACATATCAGGCAATATAAGGTGAAGGAGCTCTCCCATTGGAAGCAAGATAATGGAGAGAGAGAGAGACAGAGAGAGACAGAGAGAGAGTTGTAGACACCATCCAAAGGGAAACTGCCTGAAGTCTCTACTGTAGATGACAGGTGGGGTAGAGACATGATGGAGACTGTCTGTTCCTCTCATGTTTTCCCAGAGTCTTTTCTTTCAGCAACCTGAAGTGGAGTTAGCCTCTTCCATCTTCCTTCTCAAAGCTGGAAGACAGAATCACCCAAAACATTTGAAAAGTACTAAAGAAGATTGAAGAAGTCTAGAGCTCTACTCTTGCCAACTCTGTCCCACCCTTCACACATGGCAGGGCATTCATCTCCACTAATAAAGAGCCAGTCCAAAACCAATGGTCTTTGGGAGAGGGGTAACACTTTATTATCTAATTGTCCTTAAATTATTATCTAAGCACACTTTGAGTTGGGGTAAATACGATGTTTATAGAGGACTAGCACCTCTGGGGAGAGGGCCTGTTAAGCTCTTTTCAGGGCTGGTTACCTATCTTTAGTATCCACCTGTCACTCAACTTTCATCTGTGGTTCCAAAAAGCTGTAACATGTGTTATAACCACACCCTGATAAAATCATCTCAGCAGATGGGCTAAACCAGGTTTAGGGTAACCTCTAGGCCTCAACCCTGTTGGTTCAATAGAAATCTATCGGTTCAAGAAAATATATAGCTTAAGATTGTTGAGTTTTCCACAGATTTGACTACTAAGAGAAGGCAGAAGGGTGGACAATGTAATATAATTTTCCATTTACTCACATATACTCTGTGGTATGAATACTCAGGTTTTCTTCAGGAATACTTGAACCAGGGATTGAGCCTTTTTTTTCTTCATGATTATATGGACTTTAGGCCTAATGAATATAGGACAACAGAGAATCTTCTAGGGCCATTTCAGTTTTGGTCCTGGCTGCCCTGTGGCTGGCAGGCAATACTGACCTCTACTAACCCTTGTTAACCAGTTTTGTAGCAGTCAATAAACATTTATTAAATCAATAAACTACTATATGTCGGGCACCATGATAAGTGCTGATTACACAAAAAGAAAAAAAAAGACAATGCTTGCCCATGAGGACCTCACAATTCAATGGCAGAAGAGAGCACAAAAAAGAAAGCTGAAAGGGAGAAGATGCCTACACAAGAGGGCATTGTGGATTTTGCTCCAAGGAGTTCAATGTGTAGAAAATGAAGAGTTGATTCTTCTGTGAGCACTCCTTAAATGGAAACTTTGGGAATAATTCTTTGCTCTACCTTCTATTCTTTTACTCATAAGTAATTTAGAGACAAGATATGAGAATCAAAACTGAGGTAATCTGAAAAATGAAGAATTTCTTGTTGAAAAAATTTCCTAGGAATATGATCATGGTGGAGTTCTGTCCAAGGATTTCAGGTAGTAGCAAATGAAGAGTCATCTAGTCTAGTAGTGAGATTTTGTTAACAGTTCTTTGTTTTTCCTACCAGGACTTCAATCACAAGGGCAGAGAGTACTGAGAATACAGATGAGGTATGAGTACTAAAGGAGGGTGAATAGACTCAAGGGTAGATCCAGGAGGGAGTCATGCCACTGTCCTAACATGACATCTCTCTGATCTTATGTAGCATCCCTTCTGGAGCTATCTTGCATCAGTTCATGGATAATATTTTCTCTTGGGATCACCAGAAAATCCCCATAACTCTTCACAAAAGGGGTGTGCATTTAGACTGGTATGCTTATCTGTTTATATGTTATACCCTTCCATAGAACAAAAACTCCTTGAAGACAAGAACTTGTTTGTTTTCATATTTTCCTCTCTGGACACATGCACAGTACCTTTAACATAATAGGCCCTTAATAAATGCTTATTGTTGAATTGAATTGAGAAAGAAAAAAAAGTATTGGATTTATGTTTTTGACTACCTTCAAATGGAATGTAGACATGGAATTGTTTTTAAAACCTTGTTTAATGGTTACTACACATCACTATCACAAGATGCCTTCTTATCTTGATATTTGAATATACTGAAGATAAGATAACGTCACCCATGTGTAATGACATCTCTTTCAAATGGAACAGTAGATCCCTGTTAAAAAGTGGGCATATGAGAATAAAGATAAGTTCTTCACAAAAATACTTACATTTGATACCAAACGCTGTGAAAATGTTTGAAAACCAGAAAATCTTCCTTCAAAAAGTCCCCAAAATGAAATAGAATGTTAGATAAATTGTAACCATAGATATCTAAAGATCTTACTATCTTAATGAAAAGATAACAGATTCATGTAAGGCTGTCTGATCTCTCTAGGGTGGAAAGAAATATTAAGTGACAAAAATCTAAACAGATACCATTTCAGTTTTCAGAGACCACGTTCCTTTATGTTTCAGAAATAGTACATAGAAGCAACAACTTCACATTTGAGGCAATTTTAGAAAGGACAGGATCACAAAAATGTAAGATATTAATGCTACTAGAATTAATCACTTTAATGGAAATAAGACAAAACAGAAAATTTTCAAGGTAAGAATCACACTCTGTTCTTGTAGTTAGCTGTTGTTGTGCATGATGATGCATTAAATGTTCATTTTGCTCATGGGAAACAGCTACAAGTAATGTGTATAAATGCTGTTTGGATGAATTGGATGGAACCAAAAAAGACAAATAGTCTCAAAGGCAGAAACTATTTCATTTACAGGAATTTATTAAATTTGTGGAACAAAACTCTGGCAGTCTTTCAGACTTGTGATACTAATGCCAGCATCATCAAGTTATAAATTACAGCTATATTCTGGAGGTTCTAAGAAACAGTAACAGTGATTAGAAAATGTATCAGTAAGGGAAAAGTCTCAGAACACATCAAAACACAAAAGAGACCTGTCATCTGGGAAAACCTGCTGCTGTCAAATTTGCTTTAGGAAGTAGCCATATAAATGTCTCAAAAAAAAAAGTCACATTTTCAACTGTGTATTGTTTAATTATTTCCATTCATCTATTTTGCTAAATTAATAACTTAAGCCACTATTGGGTGGGAGGGGTCTAGAATTTCTATGTAGGTTATTTCTCAATTTGGGTTGTTTTTTCCAAAGATGAACACAATTTGTAATACAAAAATCTATCTATTTTTCTTATTTGAGAAAAATAACAGAAACTAAATGAGATTAAAATTAAAATGTTATTAATATAAGAACAAATTAAAGTGTCTGCCCATATAAGTGGAGATGGAAAATTAGTAGTACAATAATTTTCAATTAAACTTATTTATCTTGCACTTCTGATTCCAAGGGGAAGTAAATTTTAGAGCATATGCCACATTTCCAATATTTGCTTCAATTCCTTCATAAGAATTCCAGAGCTTTATTGGTTTTTAATGTATACCAATATTTGTTTCTCATTACTTTCAATACATTGTCTGATACAATTTCTTAAATTATTTATGAATATCCTACTGCAATATTCAATATTCTATCCATTTAAGTAACTAAAAAGCACAATTTGAAATCTGATATTACATAACATTGTTTCCTTAGTTTGGTTTTGGTTTTGATTCAGATTTTTTGAGCAATATCATTGTATGGGACCTAAACCAAATTAATTGAGTCACAAAGTATAACTGTAAATATCATCTGAGAACCAAGCACTATGTACAGTATCAAAGAAATTTTAGATCTACAATTTCATCTGCTAAAGTATATCCATGTATATTGATTGTGATCTCTATTATCTCTGAATGAGAAGATATGGATGATAAAGTTCATTACACTGTGAATTTTGAACTACAAGCAGAATTCTCCTACCATTCAATAAATGAATATATGCATATATTCAGTGGGAAAAATTAATTTTAATATTAATCCAAAGAAGCTGCAAAGAAGAATGTAAACTTACTGTTGTATCTGCCAAACACACATTAAAGCATTCTCAAAATAAATGAAAAATTTTCAGATCATTTTATGTTTGGTACATAAGCACCATTGTTTCTATCCCATATAACACATATGTTCATCATAAATTTGTATATATACCTCTAAATAATGAAAATTCCGTGGGTGCAAATGAAATCAGAATTGTAACTACAATAATATTTCCATTAAAATAAAAATCTCTGTGTACATGGATTACCACATACATATGCACATGCCTGTATGTCTGTCTATCTCTCTAAACTGTGTACACTGTCCCTCACACAAGAAGTCTGAGACTGCCCCTTCCACCCCAGGGGCAGAGATCAAATTTGTAAGAAAGAAAAAAGACCAAAAAAGATCAGAAAATAAAAAGGAATCCAACAACAGGGAGTTATCATGGTGACAGGGAAGATCAAGACAGAAACTCAGAAGAGGACAGCAATATCAAAACACCTATGGGCAAAGCCCCAAAGAAAAAATGGTAAGTGGTATTAAGCCCAGAAAGCACTTTGGAAGAGCTTATAAAGCTTAAAAATCATATGAGAGGTAGAACATAAACTGAGAAAAGAAATAATGGTGTTGCAAGGGAATTATGAAAAAAAGAGTTAACAGTTTAGAAAAGGAAAACAGTCCATTAAAAAGCACAATCTGTCAAATGAAAAATGAAGTACAAAAATTAAATGTGAAAACAACACCTTAAAAGTTATAACTAGGGGAGAGGCAGCGAGGTGGCAGAGTGGATAGAGAAAGGGCCCCAGAGTCAGAAGGACCTGAGTTCAAATCCTGCCTTAGACTAAACACTTGACACTTACAAGCTGTGTGACCCTGGGCAAGTCATTTAATCCCAATTGCCTAAAACAAACAAACAAAAAAGTTATAACTGGGCAAATGGAAATTAATGACTCGGTGAGACAATGAGAATCAATCAAACAAATTCAAAACAGTGAAAAAATTAGAGTAAAATATAAAATATCTTATTGGAAAAACAACTGACCTAGAAAATAGATCCAGGAGAGACAATGTAAGAATCATTGGACTACATAAAAACCATAATCAAAAGGATGACCTGGACAACATCTTTTAAGAAATTATCAAGGAAAACTGCCCTTATATCTGAAAACAGAGGTCAAAAGAGACATTGAAAGAATCCAACAATGACCTCAGGAAAAGAGATCCTAAAAGAAAAATTCCAAAGAACATTATAGTCAAATTTCAGAACTATCAGGTCAAGGAAAACCTACTGCAAGTGGCCAGAGAGAAACAACTTAAATATTGTGGAGCCACAGTCAGGATAATATAGGACTTAAGAACTGAAACCTTAAAGGATGGGAGGTCATGGAATGTGATTTCAGAAAGGAAAAAGACTTAGAACTACAACCAAGAATCACCTTCCTAGAAAAATTAAACATACTATTTCAAAAGGAAAAAAAAAAAGGTCATTTAATGAAATAGACAGATTTCAAGCGTTCACAAGAAGACCAGAAGTGAACAACAACAAAAATGATCTCTAATATCAAGATGCAAAAGAAACATTAAAAAGGTAAAAGTGGAAAAGCAAACATAAGAGATTCAATGGAGCTGAAATGTTTACATCCCTACATGGGAAGATATTTGTAATTCTTAAAAGCTGTACTCTTAGTAGTATAGCTACAAAAAATATACATGGACAGAGGGTACAGATATAAAGTGAATTTGAGGGAATGACAAAATAATTAAGGGATGAGAAAGAGGAGTGCATTGGCTGCAGAAGGAAGGGAGAGCTAAAATGGGGTAAATTACTTCCCATGAGGAGGCACAAAAAACCTATTACAGTGGAGGGTATATAGGACAGTGGGTGATGGGCATAGAATAATATACACAATCAGTTGAATATAGAAATCTATATTATCCTACAGGAGAGTAGGAGAGGAGGAAATTAAGCAAAGGGAGGGGACACTTGACAGAAGAAACTGCAGCCTGGGGAAGGTGCTAGATGGAAGCAAAACACTGACAAAGAAAGAACTGGTGAAAGGAGAAAGAGGACAAACAGGAGGAAAAAGATGGTGGAGAGAAACACACAGTTAGTAATCATAACTGTGAATATGAATGAGATGAATTCTCCCATAAAATGGAAGTGAAATAATTGACTATACAACCAAAACTACTGGGAAAACTGGAAAACAATAGAGCACAAACTAGATGTAGACCAACATCTCACACCATACTTCAAGATAAGGCCAAAATGGGTATATGATTTAGACATAAAATGTGGCACAATAAACAAATAAGAAGGGCAAAGAATAGTCTACCTGCCAGATATATGTAAAAGGGAAGAATTCATGACCAAATAAAAGACAGAGAGAATTACAAAATGTAAAATAGATGATTTTGATTACATTAAATTAAGAAGCTTTTGTACAAACAAAGGCAATGCAACCAAGATTAGAAGGCAAACAAATCTGGAAAATAATCTTTATAGCAAATATCCCTAATAAAGGCCTCATTTCTCAAATATGTAGAGAATTGAGTCAAATTTGTAAGAATGTAAGCCATTTTCCAGTTGATAAACGGTCAAAATATGTGAATAGGCAGTATTCAGATGAAGAAATCAAAGCTATGTACAGGCATATGAAGAAGTGCTCTAAACCACTTTTGATTAGAAAAATGCAAATTAAAACAACTCTGAGGTACCACCTCACACATATCAAATAGAATGATATGACAAAAAAAAGGAAAATGATAAATTTTGGAGACATTGTAGGAAAATTGGGACAGTAATGCACTGTTGGTTGAGTTGTGAACTGATCCAATCATTCTGGAGAACAATTTGGAACTATCCCCAAAGGGCAACCAAAATGTGCATACCCTCTAATAAAGCAATATCACTACTAAGTCTTTATGCCAAAGAGATCATAAAAATGAGAAAAGGACCCACATATACAAAAATGTTTATAGCAGTCCTTTTCATGATGGTAAAATATTGGAAATTGAGGGGAAAGCCATCAATTGGGGAATGGCTGAACAAGCTGTGGCATATTAAGGTAATGGGATACTATTGTGCAATAAGAAAGGATAAACTGGAAGATTTCAGAAAAACTTGGAAACACTTGTAGGAGCTGATGCAAAGTGAAATGAGCAGAACCAAGAAAATATTATACACGGTATCAGCAACATTGTGAAAATCAACTATGAATGACTTAGCTCTTGTCAGCAACACAATGATGCAAGACAATTACAAAGGACTCACAAAGGAAAATACTATCCACATCAGATTAAAGAACTGGTGGACTCTGGATGCAGATGGAAGCATACTTATTTAATTGTATTATTTTTTCATTTTTTTCCTTTTCATCTGTTTCTTCTTTCACAACTTCTTTCATGATTAAAATGGATACATGATTTACATGATAGCATACGTATAATCTATATCAAATTGCTTACCATTTTAGGAAGAAGGGAGGGAATAAAATTTAGAAGTAAATTTTGTTTTGGTTAGTAGTATTTTATTATTTCCAATTACTGTAAAGATAGTTTTCAACATTCATCTTTTTAAAAGACTTTGAGTTTCATTCATTCATAGTTCTTTCTCTGGATGTGGATAGCATTTTTTATCATGAGTCTTTTGGACTTATCTTTGGTCATTGTATTCCTGAGAAGAGCTAAATCATAGTTTATTATTGCACAATGTTGCTATTACTGTGTACAATGTTTTCGTGTTTTTGTTCACTTTCATTCAGAATCAGTTTATGTAAGTCTTTCCAGGTTTTTTTCTGTAATCTGCCTGTTTATCATTTCTTTTAGCATGACAGTATTTCATTACATACTACAACTTATGCAGCCATTCCCCAATTAATGGACATTCCCTTAATTTCAAATTCTTTGCCACCACAAAAAAGACCTATTATAAATAATTTTGTACATGGAGGTCCTTTTCTTTTTTACGATCTCTTTGTGATATAGAACTAGAAATGGTATTGCTAAATCAAGAGGGTATACACAGTTTGATTGCCCTTTGGGTATAGAAGAACCCTAAAGCTTCTAAAAATGAATGCAAAAAAATTATCTTGACATGTAATTGGGAAAAATAAAATACTATTTAAAATGAAACTAAACTGTGTTTATTCTCCAAAAATGCATTTGCCAATTGTAGAAGCAACATATACACTATGTATTTATGCTACACTATTTTTTACTTTCAAAAGGTATTAGAAGAAAAAATAAATTCATTAAAGAGAATGACAACAATAAGACAATATACCAAAACTTAAGTGTGCAGCCAAAGAAGAACCTAGGGAAATTTTCCTATCTCTAATTGACTACATTGATAAAATAGAAAAAGAGCAGCTCAATGAATTGAACATGATGCTTAAAAAAAAAAACAGAAAAAGAACAAATTAAAATTTTCCAATTAAATATCAATCTTGAAAAATCTAAGGTAAGATTAATAAAATTGAAATTAGGAAACCATTAATTAATAAGTGAAACCAATAACCGATTTCATGAAAAAAATAAAAAGCATAGATAAACTATTGGTTAACTTGACTAGAAAAAAAGAGAGAGAAAGAAAGAAACAAACCAGTAAGATTGAGGGTGAAACAAAGACGTCCATTACCATCACTCATTTTTGTACTAGAAATGCTAGCTATAGCAAGAAGAAAAGGAAAAAAAATGGAAGAAATTAGAATGAGGAATGAGGAAATAAAATGATCATTTTTTGAAGGTGATAATGATGTTATTCCAAGAGAATCCTAGAGAATCAACTAAAACACTAATGTAAAATAATTAACAACTTCAGTAAAGTTGCAGGATGAAAATTAAAGCACATACGCCATCAGTATCTCTATGTATCTCCAATAAAGTCCAGCAGGAAGAGATAGCGAAACAAAATCCATTTAAAATAACCATAGACAATATAGAATATTCTGGAATCTACCTGCCAAGACAAACCCAGGAATGATATGAACATATTTACAAAATACTTTTTTTTTAAACTAACGCATTAAATTTATTATCCTTTTTGGAATGTAAGTTATGTAATAAAGATGTTTAATTTGGGGACAATTCTCTTTTTTAAAATTTTTAATTAATTCATTTATTTTTGGTTTTCAACATTCACTTCCATAAGATTTTGAGTTCCAATTTTTTCCCCATCTCACCTCACCCCCCTCCCCTAGATAGCATGCATTCTGAATGCCTCTTCCTCCTATATGCCCTCCCTTTTATCATCCTCCTTTCTCTTATCCCCTTCTCCTTCTATTTTCCTATTGGGCAGGATAGATTTCTATACTGCTTTGCCTGTATATCGTGTTTTCCAGTTACATGTCAAACCAATTTTAAACACTTGTTTTTAAAACTGTGAGTTGCAAATTCTCTCCCTTCCTCTCTCTTCACCCACCCTCATTGAGAAGGCAAACAATTCAATATAGGTTATACATGTGTAGTCATGCAAAATACTTCCATCCTGTCCCACCCACTATTTATTCTATTCTCTCTTTTGACACTGTCCCTCCTAAAAAGTGTTTGCTTCTGATTACCCCCTCCCCCAATCTGACTTCCCTTCTATCATCCCCCCCCTCTTATCCCCTTCCCCCTATTTTTCTGTAGGGTAAGTTAGATTTGCATACCCAATTGAGTGTGTATGTTATTCCCTCCTTAAGCCAAATCCAATGAGAGCAAGGTTCACTCATTCCCTCTTACCTCCTCCCTCTTTCACTCCATTGCAAAAGCTTTTTCTTTACTATTTTATGTTAGATAATTTACCCCATCCTACACCTCCCTTTCTACTTCTCTCAGTATGATACTCTCTCACCCCTTAATTTTTATTTTTAGATATTATCCTTTCATATTCAATTCACCCTGTGATCTCTGTCTTTCTGTCTCTCTGTGTCTCTCGGTCTCTCTGTCGCTCTCTATATATGTGTATACACATACACACACACACACACACACACACACATATATATACATATATATGTGTGTGTGTATGTGTGTGTTATATATATATATACAAATATATGTGTGTATATATATTATATACACATACACACACACACACACACACACACACACACACATATATATATGTATATATATATATATAATATATATATATATAACATATATATATATATATATATATATATATATATATATTCCCTCCAACTACCCTAATACTGAGAAAGGTCTCATGAGTTACAAATATCATCTTTCCATGTAGGAGTGTAAACAGTTCAACTTCAATAAGCCCCTTATGATTTCTCTGTCCTGTCTACCTTTTTGTACTTCTTTTGGTCTTGTATTTGAAAGCCAAATTTTCTATTCAGCTCAGGTCTTCTCATCAAGAATGCTTGAAAGTCCTCTATTTCACTTAATATCCATTTTTTCCCCTGAAGGATTATACTGGGTACATGATTCTTGGTTTTAATCCTCCAGAAAGTCATATTTCAAGCCCTCTGATCCCTTAAGGTAGAAGCTGCTAAATCTTAAGTTATTCTGATTGTGTTTCCACAATATTTGAATTGCTCCTTGTTTGCCTCAGTTTCCTCATCTGTAAAATGAGCTGGAGAAGGAAATGACAAACCAGTCCAGTGTCTTTGTCAAGAAAACCTCAAATGCAATCATAAAGATTCAGACATGATGGGAATAACTGAACAACAACAGCAACAAAACAGCAACAAAAACAGCACATATGTACCAATAACTCACCCTGTATACTGAGATCAGCTCAAAATGGCTACATCATTTAGATATAAGGGGTGATACCATCAGCAATTTAGGGGAATATGGAATGGTCGTATCTATGGATAAGGAAAGTTATGACCAAACAAGAGATAAAAAGCATTATGAGATGTAAAATGGATAATTTTTATTATATTAAATTTTATATTATATTTATATTATATTAGGTTTTTAAAAGGTTTTGCAGAAACAAAACCAAATGCATCCAAAATTACAAGGAAAACAGAAAGTTGGGAAATCATTATACAGCAAGTGTTTCTGATAAAGGCTTTGTTTCTCTAATATATAAAGAACTGAGTCAAATTTCTAAGAATACAAGTCATTCTCCAATTGATAAATGGTTAAAAGATATTAACAGGAAGATTTGAGATGAAGAAATTAAAGCTATCTATTGTTTTTCAGTCATTTTTTAGTTATGCCCAATTCTTCATGACCCATTTTGGGATTTTCTTCACAAAAATACAGTACCAGTTTGCCATTTCTTTTTTCAGTTCATTTTATAGATGAGGGAATTAAGGCAAACAGGACTATGTGACTTGCCCAGGGTCACATAGCTAGTAAATGTCTGCAGTTTGATTTGAATACAAGAAGATGAGTCTCCCTGATTCCAGGTCTGGCACTCTATCAACTACAATATCCATTCCTCCTCCGCCCCGCCTCCCCCCAAAAAAAACCTCTAGGTATAAAGGTATAAATAACTATCGATTAGAGAAATACAAATTAAAACAACACAGAGGTATTTCCTCTTACCTATCAGATTGGCTAATATGACAAGAAAAGAAAATGACAAATGTTGCGGTGGAAATGGAAATGGAAATGAAAATGGAAAAACTGGGCCACAGTTGGTGGATTTGTGAATTGATCCAACTATTCTGGAGAATAATTTGTAACTACGCTTAAATGGTCATAAAACTGTGCATACCCTTTCACAGTGCTTCACTACTGCTAGGCTTGAACCGTAAAGAGATCAAAGAGAAAGGAAAAAGGACCTACATATACCAAAATATATTTATAGCAACCTGTTCTGGGAGTAAAGAATTAGTAATTGAAGAAATGCACATCAATTGGGCATTGTAATACGTTATTATGATGGAATACTATTTTACTATAAGAAATGATGAGCAGAATGCTCTCAGAAAAACCTAGAAAGACTTGCGTGGGCTTATGCAAAGTGAAATGTATTGTATACAAAGTAACAGCAATATTGTAAGATGATCAGCTGTGAAGGACTTAACTATTTTCAGCAACACAACGATCCAAGACAAGTGTGAAGGACATATGATGAAAAGTGCTAGCCATCCCCAGAAAAAACTGATGGTGTCTCAGGACATATTGAAGCATACTTCCTTTTTGCTTTATTTTCTTGAGTTTTTTTTCTCCCCAGTCTATGTTTTCTTTCATAACATGACTATTATGGAAATGTTCTGCATGACTTTCCATGGAAAACCTATATCAAATTGCTTACCTTCTCAATAGGGGGGATGGGGAGGGAGGAAGGGAGAGAATTTGGAACTCAAAGTTTTATAAAAGAATGTTAAAATTGTTTTTACATGTAATAAGGAAAATTTAAAAAAAAACCTATATTAGATGCAAAACAAAACAAGACAAAACAAAATAGGATACTTCAGATGAATTATCCCAATCCATGACTATCCAATGAAATCGCTTTTTTCCATACTCTAGTGAAAATAAAACTCTATTTCCATGAAGCAACTACAACAACAACAAATGAAAGTAAATTATGTTTGAAAATTTAGCCACTATAGACAGAAATGAATTTGCTCTGGGTCTTTTCAAATTTTATACAAATGATGAAAAACATTGGAGAAGGTAGACATCTGTTATTTTACTTATTTAAAAAGATTATTTTCTTTTTAAATTTTGAGTTTCAGATTCTCTCCATCCTTCCCACCCTTTTCCTGACCACTGAGAAGGCAAACAAAATTATATTAATTATGCATGTGAAACCATGCAAAATTGTATTTCCACATTAGCCATATCACAGAAAAGCAGGAAAATTATATTCCATTTTGCATTCAGAGCTCATCAGTTCTCTCTCTGGAGTTGGATAACATTTTTTTCATCATGAGTTATATGGAATTGTCTTGGATCATTTTATTGTCTAGAGTAGCCAAGTCTTTTACAGTTGTTCATCATTATAACATTGCTGTTAGTATACACAATATCTCCAAATTGTTCTCACTTTACTTTGCTTTAGTTTATATACATCTTACCATGTTTTTTTTTTCTAAAATCATCCTTTTCATCATTTCTTATAGCATAATAGTACTTCATCACAGTCATATGGCATATAAAAAACTTTTGGCTTGATTAGTTGTCCAAACTTTTTTTTTTTAGGGCAACTGGAGTTAAGTGATTTGCCCAGGGTCAAACAGCTAGTAAGTGTCAAGTGTTTGGTCTGAGGCTGGTTTTGAACTCAGGTCCTCCTGACTTCAGAGCCGGTGCTCTATCCACTGCACCACCTAGCTGCCCTAGTTGTCCAGCCTTTTTACTGTCTTTGAGCTGAGACAAGTGTGGGAAACCTTCAACCTCAAGGCCATATGTGGCCCTCTAGGGCCTCAAGTATGGCCCTTGGACTGAATCCAAAACGATGAAAGGTCTGGAAAAGATTGCTACTGGATTAGTGTCCCACAAAGCCTGCTGCTGGCTTTCCAGGTAGACACACAGCCTGCTCTAAACTGAGCTTCACCCTCATCCCAGTAAGACAGACCTTGTCTGTTGACCTTTTAAATTATCTTGGGCTGGAAAATTGTTTCACTTCATCCTTTTGTTGATTCTACCACTTCAGAATTCATTTTGAGGCATTATTTTAACATCGTTTGGAAGGAAATTTGGGAAAGTTCAAGGAGAGTCCCTGCCTTTACTCAGCCATCTTGGCTCTGCCCTTCTCCCAGTTCTACAATGAACACACATATCAAACAGCAAAGAAGCTCATTTACTCAAACCATAGCAAAATAGAAGTCAGAGAAGATATACGTAGGAGAATATACACCAGACAATATAGAGTGAAAAAACTCTCTCATTAGGAACAAGAGTATTGAGGATTCAAAGAAGATTGGCCTTGAATAGTCTCAAAAAGGGAATTGGCTGAGAACTGAAGCTCTTTGTCTCTTTCCATCTCTATCCTACCTCTTATGCATTCTCCACTATTAAGGAAATTCCCATAGCAATGGGTTTTGGGACAGGGGTTATGCTTGCAAATAACATGAATGTTGGTTGCAGCTTTCTAAACTGCTGTACCATCCTCTTCCACTTTTAGTGTGCTCATTGAATTAACATTTACAATTAATTATCTTTCCATCTATCTATTTTATTATATTTTTCTACTCTTCACTCACCACTCTCTCTTTACATAGAAGAAGAGGGACATGGAACAGGAGTGTGTCTTTCTTTCTTTTTCTCTTCCTTCCTTCCTTCCTTCCTTCCTTCCTTCCTTCCTTCCTTCCTTCCTTCCTTCCTTCCTTCCTTCCTTCCTTCCTTCCTTCCTTCCTTTTTGAAATGCCTCTTCTGTATCCCCCTTCTAAATTTAAGATTTGTTTTGCTAATGACTATCTCTAGATCTAACTTCCCTCTTATTCTTGTCTTTATTTTCTCCATGCTTCCCTCTCAAGTTGAATGTATTGATAGACCAAAGTCTTTCTGTGCTAGAAGAACCTAAGTGACTGCATAGAGTGTTGGGCCAAGAGTCAAAAAGACTTGAATCGAAACCCAAAATCAAATTTTTGCTAGCTGTGTGATCCCAGGGACATCATTTAAGCTCTGTTTGCCTCAGTTTTCTCATATGTAAAATAGGGATGAAAACAGTACCTATCTTGCAAGATCATTGTGTGTATCCAATGAAAAACTATTTGTAAAGTTCTTACCACAATATCTGGTATGTTGTAGATGCTTATATAAATACATATTCCATTATTTTCCCTGATTTGTGTAATTGCTTTCTATCCCCTTTGACCAGTTCAGATGAAACTAAAATTAAAGTGATGACCCCTCCCTAATCCTTATGAAATTTTATGGACTTCTATTTCCAGGCCCCTGACCTTATATGAAAATAGTCACCACTCTCATTTCTCTTCTTTTTTTACTTTGTGAATACTTTCTAGCTCCATTTTTGTTTGCTTAATGTGGTCAAACTATAACAAAAACCCTTCCCAGTCTTCCCTCTTATTTAATTTCCTCTAGTACTGCTGGTATCATTACAGTGATTCTTGGATGATTCTTATATCATCCCTCTCCCTATCAAAATGTAAACACATTATTTTTATAAAGTCTTTTCTGATTGCTTGTCTTCAATTTTTTTTTCAAATTTTTTCTCTTACTCTCATGTTTATATTTCAGAATTTCTATTAAACTGCAATGATTTCATCAAAGATATCTAAAAATCCTCTATTATGTTAAAGGATGATGTTCACATTTAGGATTTCAATCAGGTTTGCTAGGTAATTTACTCTTGGTTGTGAATCTATATCTATTGAGTTTTAGAATTTTATATATTGGCAGCTGCTAAAATGTATGTGATCCTGACTCTACTTTACCAATTCTTAAATTATTTTTTCTTTCCACTTTCAGTATTTTATTTTATTTGGAATAGAAGATCAAAATTTTTGCACTGTGATGTTTCTGTATTTTTTAGTTTTCATCCAGAGGTGACTAGGTGATTTTTTTTTAATTTTTCACTTTTTCCTCTTATTCTAGTAAGTCTGTGAAGTTTTCTTTAATTATTTCTTGAAATATGTTGCCCAGGCTGTATTTTTTTGGTCACAGCTCTCAGGGAGTAGTGAAACTAGAATTGTCTCAGGTTAACCTGTTTTCCAAGTCAGTTGGATTTTTTTTTAATGTGATACACCATATGTTTCTTTCTATATTTTCAATCTGACTTTGTTTTTAAATTGTTGAGTCATCTCATGGAATCATTAACTTCTTCTATTGGTCCATCCTAGTTTTTCTATAATTTGGGTAAGATTCAGTAGTTGTTTTGCTAAGCTACTACTGCCCTTTTCATAACTTTCCTCAGAAGCTCTCAATTTTTCCCCAATTCTTTCCTTCCTCACTTTTATTTCATTAGTAATATAATTATTAATCCTGCTTTTTTAAAAAAATTTCTTCTAGGATTCCAGTTTATCTTTTGGCAAGTCTATGTTTTTCTTCAAGGTTTATCTTGTAAGTATTTTGTAGTTATTCTCATACTTTTAATTTGTGTCTTAGTATCCTGATGCCATAATAGCTCATTTGTTGTTGTTGTTCTTAAATCTTTCTTCCAACCTTGCTTCCCAGATTAGGATTTTGTTTTAGGCCAAGCAAAGCATGCTTCTACTGGGCTTATTGTGATCTTGTATGATCCTAGTCTGTCTTGTCTGGTGTCCTGATGCTACACTATTCAAGTATTAAACTTCTTTATCCAGGGTACTACAAACTTTCAGCAGGCTTGATGCAGTCCTATAAAGGGTAAAACCTAATTTCCCAGGTTCCAGGACTCAGTTTGGGTCTAAGCACCACAGTTGCAGACTTGCTTCTGTTTGGTGTTCCAGTAGGTAGTAGTTAGCCTCAGCCTCCGTCAGCTAGCTGGAAGTCTCAAAAAATTTGGGGTACTGAATATATAGTAGCTGGCCAAACCCTATTTTGATACCTCAGGATTACTCCTTGATCTGCTTTGTGGAGAGATGGAACTGATATCCTTGACCTATTCTGGGCCTGGGATTTAATCTATGATCTGCTCAGGGCAATTCTGTGCATTTGATCTAGCTAGAGGTTGTGTGAGCTGAACCTGCAAGCTGATCCCCTCTGGGAGACCCTCATGCTGCCATCCTTGGCAAAGGATTGAGTCCAATATTTGCTTTAAATGACCTTGCACTTATTCTAGGCACTGAGTCTGTTCGGGATCCTCCGAGAGGATGCTGGCTGGGACACAGGATTGATTCCATAAAGAAATCTAGGCATCTTCATGCTCTTAGCCTTAGAGCTCTGGGTACTGCGCTCATTTTCCTGGACCAACTTTGTTACATAGTTCCTGTTCTGATCATTTACTACCATTAAAATTTGTGATCTTTGGCTGGGAAATTACCCAGTGTTGCTTCTTCTTTGATTTCTAAATCACCATTTTTTCTGGCACTCTTCTAACATTGCTGATAGAATAGTTTTGGGAGAAGTTAGAATATCTTTTCATACTCCATAATCTTGGCTAATTTAAGGAAGTCGTTTCTTAATTGAAGAAGAGAGAGAGACAATTATAAAAACTAAAACTTATACTTTTGATCATATGAAACTGAAAAAAAGTTTTGCATGAGAAAAATCAATGCAACCAGAATTATAAGGGAAGGAGTTGGGAAAATATTTTTTTATCAAACATCCTTCATGAGGTTCTGTATTCAAGATATATAACAATTAACAGAAATTTATAAACACACAAGTCATTACCTAATAGATAATTTGTCAAAGATTATTAATGTATGATTCTCAAAAAAGTAATGTGAGCTAGTAACAACTATATAAAATATTCTTCCAAATTATTCATAAGACAAACAAAAACTAAAACAATTTTGAAGTTTTACCTCACACCAAGAATAGTGAATCAAGACGACACAATAAAATAGCCACTGCTGGACGGGTTATAGAAAGACAGATACTAAATACACTGCTGGTAGAGCTATGACTTGATTAAGCTATTTTGTAAAGCAGATTGAAATTATAATAAGAAAGTGATCAAAATGTTTATATACTTCAAAATAGATATTACATTGCTGGACTCAAGGAATTCAGTAGCAAATATGATAGTCCCATATACATCAAAATAGTCACAGCAACACTTTTCTGTAATATTAAAGAACTGAAACAATATAAATATTTATTAATAAATGGCTAAATAAATTGTGTTATATGAATGTAATGGAAAATTACTGTGTGGTAAAGAATGGTCATCCTTCTAGATGGTCATCTGTTCTCATGTCCAGGCCTGCTCCCTCTGTTCTTCAATTGTCTGGCCTTGCAGTTTAGAGCATTGCTCTGCTGTTGCTACTGCAGTTGATTTACATAGTTTGGGTCCCTGAGCCCATGAGAAGAGATTGGGGTGGTGTGTGGTGTTAGCCTCTATATTAAGCCCAGATACACATTTGCTCCTTTCTCTCTGCCCTTCTGCTATCCTGAAGACATCTTTTGCAACATAAACCATCACTCACCGGGGCACTGGCTGCCTGTTGTTCCCTAGAAATCTGTTGGAATGATGTCGTGTCTCTAGCTGGAAATTTCCACAACTTTGAGTACTAGATTAACTGTTAAAGAACCCAAGTTTAAAGCCTGGCTGATCTATTTGCTATCTGTATAACCTTGGGTAAGTTACTTTACATATCTAGGACCATTCTCTAATCAGTTTCTTGTACTCAGTAGGTGTTGGATACATATGTATTAGATTGGATTGCATATATAAGTTGAAAGGCTTTAGCTAAATACTATTTAGGGTTCCTTTGAACTCTAAATGCACATGTCCCAAAAGTCTTAGTGCATTTTTAGACTTTAATAGCATCAAAAAAAAAACCACTAATAATTTTGGGACAACTCTATATGCTCCTATGTAATTAGAAAAAAAAATTGTTTTAAAATTAACACACCTGAATTCTATCATATGCCTCTTGGGGACAACTTACATTATCCTCCTAAAGGCTATTTATTATAGTTTTTAGGGAGCAGGAATCCTTACCAATAAGAAGTTTATAAAATATTTTGTAACAATTTAAAAAATATTGCTAACCTCATATTTGAATTATCTTTCATATCTTAGACATAGTACACTGTTTATATGTTAAACAGCTGCATCCTTGTAACAAAAGATGTTTGGAATAAAAATGAAAAATATATTAATTTAGTAAAATGCTTTCGTGGGGTTAAAAGATTGGAATCATGCTGATTAAACATTTGGATAATTTCCTTTTTTTTTTAATTTCATCTAGATATGGGATAACATGGACCATCTACAGCTTTTGTTGTATATCTTAGAAACAGGTTCAGTGCCAAAAGGAACAATAGTTCATAATTTCTTTTTATTATTCTCTTTATCATTTAAATTGCAATGGCTTCATAGCAATAAAATAATGTAACTTTTTAACCTTGCTGTGCCATCAGCAATCCACTTACATAATTCAAATCTAATTATTTCTTAATGTCCTTTCCATTCATTAATATTTAGTAAAAATTCTTTAATATGTAGAAAGAGTTTTAGGATAAAATTTCAGTTTAGGAATAAGTAGTTGGACACTTTTAATCTCAATTTCAATTCTGTTACTCTTACTAATTTTCACTGTGAGTACAGAGAATTCCATTAATATCTTTGAACCTGAGGCTAGTTTGCAATAGTTGAAATATTTAGTAAATTCTGGGGGCAGCTAGGTGGTGCAGTGGATAGAGCACCAGCCCTGAATTCAGAAGGACCTGAGTTCAAATCCAGTATCAGACACATAACACTTACTAGCTGTGTGACCCTAGGCAAGTCACTCAACACCATTGCCTAGACAAAAAAAAAAAAATTTAGTAAATTCTAACTGTGTATCATTTACATGACTATACTATATAATGAGACATAGAAGTACTACCTCACTGTTCACCTAGCATTAATAAAAATCTAACAAATTAGTCAGGATTTTTTGGTTCTTATTATCTGTAGGTCATTTTATCTATAAAATGGAATAGCTTCTCCCATTGGCTTAGGGATGAGTAAATTTTTTTTAAAAAGAGAGCCCATTTATTTTCTTGGAATACGAGACCTAAACAATGACTAATTGGATTTTTTTTCAAAAACAAAAATCTCTACTCCAAATCTCTAATCTGAAAGTTATCCAATACTATTGGGAAAATGTGCTTCAGTTTTCTTCCAGGACATTATGATAATGCATTCAAAGATACCTCAAGAAATTAGTTTGAGAAAGACTGATTTCTTAGAAATTCTAATACTCTCAACTAATACCTTTATAAATTGCATCAAATAACATTCAAAATAGTCCCTGGTGAAGTTCTGTTATTTTTTTCCCAGCATATGCCTCATTTTGCTTCTTTGTTCTCATGTGAACCCTGGTGCGCTACTTAATATTATTCAGTATTCATATGTGAAAATTCTTACAGAAATAATGACAATTTTAAGGAACCATATTTGATTTAACATTGGTGATCTAATATTCAATGAACAGGTTAAATAGGTAATGTTTTCTTTCATCTGACAGTGCCCAATGTATCTGATTAAAGCAATGTATCACTTATCTCATGTAAGTAATTTGGCAGATGAAAGTAGGGAAATTGTGTTAAATGATCACAGATATGGAGCTGGAAGAAGCCTTTGAGGGCATCCAATCCAACCCACTCATCTTCCAGAAAAGAAAGGTGGGATTTAGACAGATTGAGTGATTTGCCCAAGGTAATAAATGGTAGCACTGAAATTTGAATCCAGATTCTCTGACTCCAAATCCAGTCCTTAAATGAATGAAGGTTTCTGAGGATGTAGCAAGCTTTATCATCTAAATTACAGCTTTATTATCTAAATTGTGTACATTTAATCTAAATTAAACTTCTTAAGGAAGTTTGGTACTATGAACATATCTTTATTGGTAGGTGTTAATAGAATCATAAAACTTCAGAGTTAGAAGAGACCACAGAGCCCACCTGTTACCTGTTCTGACTTACTACGTGACCAAGGTATTTATTTTTTCTACAGTGAACTTGGATTTTAGAAATTACTCCCTCAGAAAGGAGACGTGAGATAAAAATAGCACTAAAATACATATTAATTGAGGTAAAGTGAATAAACAAAGCCAGGAAAACAATATAAGCAATGCTTAATAGCAGCACTTGGGTGCCTGTTTATAGTCACATGTATCTAACATTAAGTAGTCATCCTTCATTCTACTATTTGACTCCTTGACATATTTGTTCTCATTATTCTTAATTCTCAAGTAATATAATTATATATTTGGATATTTATTAATTAGTAAATCAGCTTCTTTCACATTAGTTAGACAGTTTACCACTAAGCCCTCACATAAGTTTAATAAATATTAACTATTTGCTATTTGCTATACTGGAAAAAATAATCCCTCTTTATCCATAAGCAGTTCTTAGTCACTCAATATATAACAAAAATTACTGTTCTAGGCTTAAATAAACATAAAAATTAATGGCGATTTCACTTATTAGGAAGGTAATAAATAGTGACCTAGCCATAGTTAATTATTTAAATGTATCAGCTTTAAGAAAGATACATTCAGAGTAATTTTTTTTAGCTTTTTTTTTTTGCTTTTTGGTGAGGCAATCAGGGTTAAGTGACTTACTCAGGGTCACACAGCTAGTAAGTTTCAAGTGTCTGAGAGCAAATTTGAACTCAGGTCCTCCTGACTCCCACGCTAGAGCTTTATCCACTGCGCCGCCTAGCTGCCCCCCGGGTAATTTTTAAATATTACTTCTATTTTTGTGTTCTCCTCAGTT
The DNA here is from genome assembly GCF_003287225.1 of Phascolarctos cinereus. Lineage (NCBI taxonomy): Eukaryota > Metazoa > Chordata > Mammalia > Diprotodontia > Phascolarctidae > Phascolarctos > Phascolarctos cinereus. The sequence goes on from NW_027555847.1 coordinate 241,464,206, forward strand.
CTGAAACACATTCCCACTACTCAGTTCACTCAGGATACCAATTAAAGTTTCTCTTCAAGAATTCTCTACTTAAAGGCAGTTTGAAGGCCATATTCAATTAAATAATTCAATAAAATCACTTCCATCCTGTTTATAGTAAGTGGTACCTTACCTTCAGGAAGAACATATTTCAATCAATCAATCCTCAAATACTTCAGACTGAGTATGAAAAGTCCTTAATTAACTGGAGTGATATTTCAAAGAAAACATCATTGGATTGTCTAAGTATATCTGGTCATGCCTTAGGAATCATTTATGGAAATTTAAGCTGGTTTATACAGAGCATGCAGATTAGTGTAGTACAATTAGAGGGGAAAAGTGTTCTAGCAAAGTCTCTGAAGTGGAAATTCTTTAAGGGAGGGGAAGTTCTTTCACTCCTCCACTACCTAGGTCTCCTTTATTCCCTTCTCTTAGTTAGAGAAAGACCTTTTGAGCTTTGAAGACCTTGGAGGATTTTGGATTTCCCATCTTCCCTATCAACATTTTAGCATTGTGCCCTGGGACACTATCAGCTGGTGGCAGTGTCTACACTGGGATCCAGGAAGAGACTGAATGTGATATGAGAAGGCATAATAAGGGTTTATAAGAAGCCCAGAAAAGAAGTTATACTATGCCTAAGAGAACTTCTTGAGAGCTCTTGAAGGGGAAAAGGGGAGTCCCACCAACTAGGAGCTTGGATTGCCTCTTTGCCACATGTTTTTTCCAAGCCTGAACTCTTTCCTCTGGACTCGTTTATATGGGTGGAGAGTGTGTAACATAATTTGGAGGTGGAGAGACTGATGTTTTACAATGACTTCTTACTATGCTACTTTAGTAAATACCCCTCCCTAAAAACTAATTAAATCTGGCTCACTATTTAAAAATCAACTGAAAATTATGGTGGGAAATAACATGAGATAGAATGGGAGCAGGGAGCTCATAAGCTATGGCAGTAAAAATACAACCATCACAAATCAGTCAGGCTACCTCTAGAACCCTGAGAGAACATGATGCTTCCACTTTGGGGATCCAACTTTTTGGTGCAAGCGAGATTGAGATAGAAGCTTCAGAGCACGTATGCTACAGAAACATAAAAGTTTAACATTCTTCCCTATGTGTCTGCTAAGCTATGACGAGAAAAGAATCTCTTCAGAGATGACATTTAAAACTCAATTTCTTTACATATAATAATTAAAACTCAATATCTTTGCAAATAGATGTTCAAACTGTCTTCTCACAAACTTTTAATGGATTAAAATTAAACATAAACTCTCTCCCATTCACTCCTTGAATACTGGTAGGTAGAACAGCATTCTTCAATATTTCAAAGCTTCTCAATGTAATAGTAACCACTTCTACAGTTTCTGTAAGAGAGGCTCTTGAATCTGGCACTACAATTATACAGCAATGGAAATGGAAAAATAATAAGACTATTAAATCTGACTAATGTCACATTATAATGACAAAAATTGGTCCAAAGAAGAGATAAGAGATTGTACTTCCCTCCCTTCTTTGCATACATGGGAAGCTATGGGTGAGTAATGATATAGTCTTGGTTTATATAGAGTTTAGTTTTCATAACCTTTTTTCTTTATTTTTTAGAAGGCTGACCCTTTAGGAGAGCAAAAGAAAGAGAGGAGCTATGCTGAGAAAGAACATGACATAAAAAAAAAAGAGAGAGCAATAAAAATTTAAATTAAAATATGAAAGAAAAGCCTAGTTCTTGTAGTCATGGGTTTGATTGAAGGATATAGTCACCTCTAGCAAGTTAGGTGATGCAGAAATATGCAAGAATGTCTGTTTCCAATATTCCTTACAGGCCTATGGCTATTCCTCATGCTTTACCAGCTCTATTGATTGAGAAGGATATGATGTAGGAGTTATATTAGGTAAGCTTTATTTAGCAGAGCAGAATGCTCTTCAGCAGTAGGTATTATCATTATAATGGGATTTGTGTGGAGCATATTTTGAATCTGAATTACTATTGCTTTTTAGAGAAAAAAATCTGACCTCTGAACTTATCAATACTTTTTCTTTTCAATCAGCTTTGAAGGTTTTGGACTACTTTGGTTCTTACCCAAATCATATGTGTCTGAGTACACAGCTTTTCTTCCTAAACTAATGACTAGTTAACCTTGATGAACATTCATGATTGAAGCTTAACTACTCAAAATGTAGTTAAATCTGAGGGATTTGGTAGATAGCTATTATCTCAGAGTGGACTACCTTCCCAATTGGTACAATTATCCTGAGAAGAACTTTAGAGAAAGCTACTAGTTTCTTAGTTGTTGGCAAAAAACAAAACAAAACAAAAAAAAAACACATTCAGGCTCATGAAAAAATTGAAGGGAAAAATGTTCAATTTTTAATGAGCTATGAGGTTATAAGCAATGGTATTTCAATGAAAATCTATTCCCTGACATGCAAGCAAGAAAGATTATAACAAACTCTTCTTATTTTATTTCTTCTACTAAGAAAATGAGTGTCTCAAAATGAAAGTTGAACTTTCAATGTCCATATACAGTAAATGATGAATGAAAGTTTATCATGTAATCTCACTATTTCCTGTAGAAATTTATACAACTGTAATATGTCAAATGATGAGGTGGACAACAACATTCGTATGGCCCAATATGAAGACCATGGAGAACAAGTCATTGACCCTAATAAAACCTCGATTTTCAACTCTGTAAATTATTACATGCAGCTAGGTGATGCAGTGGATAAAGCATTGGACCTGGAGTCAGAAAGATCTGATTTTAAATCTCACCTCAGACACTTAGTGGCTGTGTGACTTTGTGCAAGTCACTTAATTTGTGCTTCAGTTTCCTCAACTGTAAAATGAACTGTACAAGGAAATGGCAAACAACTCCACTATTTTTGCAAAGAAAACCCAAATGGGGTCACAAAGAGTCAGGCATGAATGTAATGACTGAACAACAAAAATTATTATAGTATTCTGTCTCACTGATATATTTTCCCTGAAATGATATCAATAATAACACATATGTGCCTAATTATCTTTTTTTTTGTCATTCCTGCTATTTTTTCCCCAACAGGGGTTTGACCAAGTTACCAGGGATCTTCCTTGCAGTCTAATGATATCATAAGAATTCCAGTGCAGAATATCAAGAATACCATGGCAGTCCATTATTTATTAATTGCTCTTGCCATATGACTAATTCATTTTACAGTAATACATTTCTTTTATGATATCCTTCATATTTCTATTCCACAATGTGCAGTAACATATTCATTTTCACTGTTCACCTTTTTTTTTTCTCTATTGCCCTCTGGGATTTTCTCAAATTTAATTTTTCTGGAGAAATTGTATTATTATCTGACTTGTGACTATAAAGTACTACTGGAAGAATGTTGAGGCTTTGTGTGTGTGTGTGTGTGTGTGTGTGTGTGTGTGTGTTTTAATGAGCTTCGCTTTGGAGAGGAGTTTAGGGTCATTAAAAGAAAGAGAAATTGACCCATTAACTTACTTTTTTAATTATGGGACCAGCTCATTGTCCACTTTCCTCATATGTCCAACAGACAGATATTTGTTAACAAGCTCTACAGGGTTTCCATTCAACTGCAAATCAGTGTGTAGAACATTGACTTTCTTCATTTACTTGGTTTCTTCTATGGGAATATTTAGTTTAACCCCATTTGAGTAATTATTTGATTTGTTTAGGAAATTAAAACAGAAAGCAATATACGAAGCATTTGGAGGATCTTGCCATCAATAAGGAAATCCTCTTCTAATTGGACCTTATGATACATATGCTTTCTGATAGTGGTAGACACTTTCAGTGAGTATGTTTGCTTAATTAATGCCGTATTTGATATCAATGATCAGAGTATGCTAAAAATTGTTGTCTTCTATTTAATCTGTCATGGAATCTTATATCAGCTAGGTATAATAGCATAATGTATGGCAGCTAGTTGAAGCAGAGGATAAAGTGCTGGAACTAGTCTCAAAAGGACCTGGGTTCAAATCCAGTCTTGGACACTTACTAACTGTGTGACCCTACTTAAGTCACTTAACCTCAGTTTGCTTCAGTTTCCTCATCTGTAAAACAGGGATAATACACCTAAGTTCCAGGGTTGTCATGAGGATCAAATGAGATAATAAAGTATTTAGCACAGTGCTTGAAACGTAGTAAGTAAACATAAATGTTAGCTATTATTATCTTTAACATATATGTGAAAAAAGTGAGGAACATATTTTGCTCTAATGAACCAAGCATTTTATAAAGACTTTCTATAAACTATTGAAACTACATAAACTTCCTACTCTATAGTTATTGAAAGAAAATCTGAAATTATGATAAAAATGAGTTCTTAAGTGAGGGAAGTTGGCACCAGAAGGTCTGAGATGCTTAGTATTCTTGCCAAACTAAATTTGACTTAAGTAGGAATGTAGAGGTTTAACTAGAATCTAGCTTAGTTAGGAATGGAGCAGCTATATTTAAAGATAATGTTGGGAAAAGCTTAATTAAGAGATGGGGAATTAAAAAGAGTTAAAGCCTAGTCAATGAACGTTTACATGAAGGATTTATGGCTAAGGCATTCACAAAATGTAAACTTTATCCTTTATGTTTCTTCTATGATTCCCCATAGGACTTAATAGAAACTTATTTAAAACAGAAAACAAACTAAAGGAAAAATTATGTGTTCTTCTTAAGGAGCAGTGTAAGACAAAGAATAAAAACCCATGTCTTCTTTCACTGTCCAAGAATGATGTCAGTGGATCTACAATAGGAAGGGGGATTGTGACGGGAGAAACCAGTTGGAGAAAGAATGAGCTAAGTCCTAGGTCTTGGTAATCCACAATGATGAAGGAGAAAATTTGGAGTCATGAGATACAATGAAGCCATCCCAGCACCAACACAAAATCAATTATGTTGTGCTATAGCCTAGATCCTTTAAGTTTTCATTTAGAAAGCAGGGTCCTTTTTATAGATCTCCACTGTGTAACTATTTAGTAAATACTGTTGATAAGATCAATGTGTTATGACTCCAAATTGAATTAGCTATTATGCATATTATTTATCTATTTAAGCTATCCATTAAATTCCAAGCATTATATATGACATTTAATGAGCAAATAGTATTCATAATGTTCATTGAAATGATCTTTTTTTATAAAAAAATGTTATTGTTAGTTGAAATGTTCTCTAGAATTAATTATACTTTTACTTGATTTTTATGATTCTCGGTTTCTTTCTTTGCTCAGTGGTTGATATTTCTTTACTTTCACACTTATTGCTTATAATTCCTTTCATCAACCATATTAACCCTAGGCTTCTTCTTCCTTGTATAAAGTAAAATGTCGCTGAAGACTCTACAATTGGTTTGAAAATGGGCTAAATTTGGTCCCCTTTCTACTTCAGTTCAGTTGATGTACTCATAAGATGTAAGCACAGATAACGAGATGTTAATGTGGTTACATTATGAAATGTGAACACCTCGCTGATTGAATCAGAAAGGGTAACCTAATACACTAAATTGAAAAGTATGATGCCTGTGTATTTTTTAAGCAGCTAACCAGCTGTCAAGTCAAGGTAGCTCTAGCAAGAACCAGGAACCCAGCAAACCCCATTCAGTTTGGAGGACAGGAGAGGAAGTTTCTCTCTCTCTCTCTCTCTCTCTCTCTCTCTCTCTCTCTCTCTCACACACACACACACACACACACACACGTAATTGACATCTGTTGACTGTTGTTCTTTTTCTTTCCGGCAGTGGACTTACTCCCCAGAAAGAAGAACACCATTCAGCAGGTGGAAAGCAGTTTTAAATTATTTGAATCATGAAGGAGGTACACATACTCCATATATAGTTTGATGCACAGTCAAGGAGCATATACTCTAGACAGACTCATACATAAGAGTTAGTTATTCAGGGTTAGATAATAAGAATGGTCCAGTCAGCAAAGAAGACTATGTGCTCAAGAGAGACCTAGCCTTGGCAGTCACAAGTTGAACTTCAAAGAGTTTTAGACTCTTCAAGTCCCGGTAAACAACCAGTCCTACAAAGTTGCTGTACCTAAGAGGAGAGTTTTGTCAGGACTCTAGTAGGAAAGGAAGACCTTTAGACTTACCAATATAAAAGGAATATGTTGACTTGGCATATGCATTACCTATGTGTATGTTTCAATAAACATTGCACTCTGAGTTTGTGTCTACTTCTGAGCAATGCTTTGTGTGTTAGTAGAATAGTGTATCCTAGGTTTTTGGAGGACAGCTAAGTGGCACAGTGAATAGAGTACAGGGACTAGAGTCAGGAAGAACAGCCTCAGTTCCATTAGGGTTATACATGACTAAGAACAACAAGATTTATGGAGTAAATATTTTGTAGCTAGGGTTCTTACTAAGCCATTTAAGTAAATGACTGCTACAATGTATTTTACACGCCTACTAACTATTAAGGGAAAGCACACTGGTAGGGCATCTTGAGCTATAGTTGCTGATTTTAATCATTTCAGTCATGTCTGACTGTTTGTGACCCCATTTGGGCTTTTCTTGGCAAAGGTACTAGAACAGTTTGCCATTTCCTCCTCCAGCTCATTTTACAGATGAGAAACTCAGGCAAATGGGGTTAAATGACTTGCCCAGGATCAAAAAACTAGTAAGTGTCTGAGGCCAGATTTTTAAATTATGAAGATTAGTTTTCCTGACTTCAGGCTCAATACTCTATCCACTGTACTACGTAGCTACCCTGAACTAGAAAAATAGGGGCCTACTTCACAGAATGCCCTATTAGAATGAGAAACAACATCTATCCTCTTTTGAACCCAAGCCTTGAGAAAAGTTCAGCCTGGGAAATAGCCTTCAAGATATACTAAAAAAAAAAAATTTCAAACTTTTTGTGAATGAATTCACAAAAATATGCAATTCAATCAGCATATACATAGTTCGTATGTATATGTGTTTGTGTGTGTGTGTGTGTGTGTGTGTGTGTGTGTGTGCGAAACATATCGTGTCTACTTCAAAAGTACATTTCTGAGGCAGCTAGGTGGCACAGTGAATACAGAAATGGCCCTGGAGTCAAGAGGAGCTAAGTTCAAACCCAGACTCAGACACTTGACATTTAGCAGCTGTGTGACCCTGGGCAAGTTGCTTAACCCCATTGCCTAGGAAAAAACAAAACAAACAAACAAAAAAAACCCCCAGAAAACAAAAGTACATTTCTCAGAATCCTAACAATATTGCCTTGAATATGTTCACAAATATCCTAATCTCCAGAATTAATTGCATTTTTATTGACTAATTTATCAGAATTTTATCCAAAAACAGTATTACTGATTTGATAGTCTGCCTAAGAAATATCCAATAATTTTATAATAGTATAATATTGTGTGTGTGTATATATATGTATATATATAAACATGCACTTGTTATTTTGATTCACAATTTACTAATTTAAATTACAATGAAAATTTAAAAAGAGTATTTTTTTAAATTGCAAAAATATTTTTAAAGCAATTGCTTTTTTCAGCATTCATATTGCCTTTCTTTGCTGTGTTACAGCATGTTATTATCCCCCCATGTAGGGATCAATCTCTGAAAGATGTTCAGACATTCCTGCTTAGAGCAAATCCTTTACCACATGTACTCCCTACAATGTACTGTACTAACTTTATACTCTAAGTATGAACCCACTCTTCCCATGTACCTTGTGTTTGTAAGGAGAAAATGTGTCCTACATGGAGTGGAGGGTAATTTGTACCAATAATCCCTTTGATACTTCTCCAATAAATCCCTTTTCTAAAAGTTAATGGAGTCTGGCTCTTTTACTGTTAATGAGTAGCATTCCATTGAGAGCTTTTAATTAATAGTATTAGAATCCCATTCTCTCAAGGTTACCTTCTCCTAGAATCCTGAGATTACAAGTAGTTACTCCTTCTTTGGAGACCTCAAAGCATTATTACAAGTGTAAGTTGGGTGAGTAGCCCTGGAGAGAGCTGCTACAAAAATGCTCAAGAATCCCCTGAACACATAGTTGGAAATTGCTGTTACCATAAATTTTCTAGCTTTGAAAAGGAGGTAAATCTTCTTAAATTTTTATTTTATTCCAATAAAGATTATCCTGAAGAGAAAGATAAACCAATGCCTTCTACTTGGTTTGAGGGATGGCGTGGTATCTGACACTTCAGAATTAGAAAAACCTAGATTCAATCCAGCCTTAGAAATTGACTAACTATGCAGTGCTGAGGGAATTAATTAAGCTGTCAATGCCTTGGTAAAATGGATATAATAATAGTATTTATCTTGTAGGCTTGTGAGCATTAAAAGTGACAATCCATATAAACTCTGAAAACTTTAAAGTGTTACATAAATATGTTATTTTATAATTGATAAAATTATTACTGATTAATTTGGTTTATGAATAAAGTCTTGAGCAACTCCTCATTTGGTGAATTATATGTCTTTTCTATTTTGCACTGAAATAGTGATTTTCATTCTTACTATTTAAAAAGTATTCTACTCACCATGCATTTTAAGGGAGGAGGGGGAATAGAAGTAGAGAATTTAACTGAATTGAGCAAAGCAAACTAAAATAAAGGTTGAAAAATAGTCACATAATGTTAAAAATTATCTTCTAAAGTAAATCCAGTTTTTCAGTTATACTTTGATTTTTTTCAAACAATTTTCTTAATATGGTATGCATTTGCTTTGCTCCTTTTGTCTCAGAGAGCACTGAGGGGAAAGGAATAGCATTGTTACATGTTACTTCGCCATGTTATATCTACCTGCAGTGACATATTCCACAAGCTCGCAAAAAGAGGTTCTTAATTGTAAATAACATGTGCTATTGTATTGTAAAAAATAAAAAAGTACAAAGTACAAAAATGGATCTGGGAATTTACATTAATTTCCAAGTGTTATTAATAAGCAACTGTTAAGACTATAAAATGCTATTCAAAGCATGTGTGTGAAAAAAAAAAACCCATCCTTTGGAGACTATCTCGTTGATGTTAGCCTTGGTACTTATATTCTCCCTCACATATTTATAAATAAGATTAAGGAAGAAGTGGGATGCAAACTAAAATTATCCACTGATTTTCTCCCATTTTCATTTTCACAAAAAGATTTCTTATATATTTTTTTTTCAGGGCACTGTCCTGGAATTCATTAGGAATTCATTAATAGCATCCTTTGTGAGGACCAAAGGGAACCTAATCTTTCAGCAGCAGAATGTGACATCTGTGTGCCAATCATAATTTATATGGACAAATTTGTATGGGCTGCCAAATTATAAGGAAGAAGTTAAATCTTGCTGCTGTCAGTAAAGAGCAATCTAGACATTACTTGCATCAATTAAAGATCAATTACAGATTCCTACTTCTAACCTAGTGTTCATGACTTGATATTAACCAAAAAAAAAAAAATCACGTGGTAATAGACCTCCATGAACTTAAATAAGGTGGGTCCTCCAGTGACAGATCAATCAAGCAATACACAGTGATTTACATTTTTTCTTCAGGCCCATATTTAAAGCCTTTTCAACTTAGTAGGATCTGCCCATGTTTGTGCTTTGCTGGTATAATCTTTAAAACACAGAGTAATTTTAACATCATAAGATGTCAGAGCAGGATTAGATTAGAGAGTTAGCAGAGTACATTCACTACATGTTGTAATTCTGCTTCAAAGGTCATGCTGCTCATGAGAATGCTCTGCTCATACATAGATGATCTAAAACACAGATGTGAGTCTAATAATCCCTCACTCCTTATAACAACCCTATGAGGTTGGTAGTGTATCATCAGTATTTTAGGGATGCGAAAAGTGAAGTTTATGGAAGAGAAATGACTTGCAGGGGTGTGGTGAAGCCAGTTTGTACTGGTTTGTGGGAGCTGATTGTAAATCTTCTGTGTAAGCATTTACACATTGGAAATTAGCAAATGCTACAAATCAGGGCTTGTTTTACTGTGTTTTTTAAATTCTGTGGGCCTAAGAAAGTGATGGGAAGTGTTAATAATGCAGATTAAATTTAAACATATATGATTTTTTTTTTTGGAGAGCCAGCTGTCAAACATTAACCAATATTCCACTGATCACATGGTAAGTAAGTAATGAGATTCGGACTAGAATCTAGGATTCCTGATTCCAAATTTAATGTTTTTTATCACTATACTGTAATCGCTTCTCCTGATATTCATCTCTTCAACAAGAACAGACAAATGTTCAAAGGAACTATTAATCTGTGTAGCTCCTAGTATTATACTGTGCATTTCAAAGGAGATTTCCCACCTCTGAGACCTTCACATCATGCAAACAAATTTGCTTGCATTTGCCAGTGTTTGAGACTACTTAAATAATCACATAGGAACATAAAATCTTATCAGTTAGAGCTCAAAGAGACCTTAGCAGCAAACTAATGCAAGCTATAGACAACTCTACTTGTTCCAAATTTTTCCTGACTTTAAACATTAATTTGCCTCTTCACAGCTTCTGCTTATTGCTCCTATTTGGCACCCTCTGGGAACAAATGGAATAGAGAATATCCCTTTTCCATATGTTAGATCTTCAGATACTTGAACATCAGATACACCATTTCCATACATACTACCCAGGCTAAATAAAACCAGTCCATTTAATATAGTCTCATAGTAGTCAAGTTCCTTCATAATCATGGTTGCCCTACTCTGGAAATTCTGGGCTTTAATAATTATCCTTAAACTGTGATGTGCAGAGCTGATCCATACAATGTTGTTCTCCTTTTCTCACACAAACAAGCAATTGAACTTTACACAAAATATGACCAGCTATAGTCGTCTAAATGTTTTTTTTTTATCATTTTGGAAGGTTCAAAATGTTTCTATAAGTATCCTTATCCCTTTAAAAGACTCCAAAATCTATTAAAGCTTTTGTTCTGATTCTAATTTTTAACAAAAATTACCTTTTGTTTTTGTTTTACATCACTCAATTAGTTCCATTTCTTCATGATGAGGACCAATATGCTATAATTTGAAAACACTGAAAAAAATTTCCCAATTTTCCCCAAACAACTATTTTCCCCCATGTCATTGAATGCTCACAACCTTCTGCATTATACCTAGACTTTCTTTTTTCATCACTTATTGTAGGAAATTTTCTTTCATTCCAAACTTTATCCACTTACAAATTGCTTTAATACATTGATTTTTTTTCTTTTTTAAATCTTGAGATATTTTTCTCCATTTAACATATTAATGCACATTAGTCATAACAAATGATGAGCCTCCACTTAGAGAAAACTGAAATAGACAAAATAAATCACAAATTTTAAGTGGATGTCAAAAGCTCCTACCTTACAAATGACTTTTGCCAGCCAGTCTAGACATTTTCAACTTTCTAGAATATTTTTTTCTCAAGTAGATATGTGAATATTTATTTTCACCAGTAAAAAATTGTATTATTCCTTAATTATTCAGTGATCATATTCATAGCTGGAAGTTTTTTTTTTTTGCAATTGCATTCATTCTTGTATAAAATATTAGAAGGCCAAATTTATTCATCATTCCCTATTAGAGCTAAAGAATTCAACCCTAAAAGTGATTTCCTATATCTAACCTATTTTCTTCTATTTTAATAAGTAATAAAATCTGCCTAACAATTAAAAAGTACCTGCATTAAAAAAATAAATAAGCAGTGAAAATAAAAACAGCATTAATATGGTGTCCTCAATTTGCCAGGCACTGTGCATTTTACAATTATTATGTCATTTGAACCTCACAACAACCCATTGACTTAGGAGCTGCCATTTTCCTCTTTTAACAGTAGAGGAAACTGGGGCAAAAAAAAGTAAAGGAACTTACCCAGGGTCTGGGCAAGTTGGGTAAATATCTAAAGCTGGATTACAAATCAGGTCTTCCTGACTCCAGGTCTAGCACTCTATTACACTTTACCACCGAGGTGTGAGTGGGCTCCAGGTTAAATGGTTTAGCTGAAGTAAAATAAGCTATGAGGAAAAAAAAATAAGCTCAGGTCTTACTCTTACTTTCAGTTGTCAGTAATTTTTGAAGTTTCTAATAGTCTGGTGTAGTAGAGAGAGAGCTGAGTTCTGTTTCCTGCTTCTGGTGTGTATTGGCTGTGGGACACTCTGTAAACCACTTAGTTTTTTTAGTTTTATTTTCTTTTGCATAATTAAAGGGCCCATCTCTTGATTCACTTCTTAAACAGACCTATTCACTGAATGGATGTTGCCTACCTCGGAGTGAGAACTCAGAAAGAACTTAGCTTTGAAAAGGCCAATGTCTCCCACTCCATACTGGGCCATCTCCAGTTGTCCTGACCTGTATCTGCCCACTGGACCAAGATGGCTCTAGAGGGGAAAAGTGAGACTGGTGACTTTGCAAGGCCATCCCTCACTCAAATCCAATTCAATTGCATAGCACGTTGTCATCTAATATCATTGCTCTCTTAGAAAATGAAGGACAAAACCATAACAATGCCTGGCACATGGTAGGTGCTTAAAAATATTGATCAACTGATTGATTGACTCATCCTTTGAAAAATGGTTTTAGGATGTGTGTGTGTGTTTGTGTGTGTGTGTGTGTGTGTGTTTGTGTGTGTTAGTTTAATGTATCCGTTGGATAGTAAACACTTGTCAGTAATGTTTGCCAAACTGCCAATTCTCTGAGAAGTTATTTTCCAGTAAAGCATTACTCTCAAAATCAATTTCTTTTCTAAAGTTTATTGAACACACACAAATATGTACATATGCATTTTAATTAGATATGTAAGCACATGCATATATATGTATATGTGTATATATGTATATATACAAAAATACATGTATATATGCCATTTCAGTCTTTTACCAAAATTTTATTTAATATTTGAAAATTCATGTTATTGCTTAATCTTAATATTTGTCTGTCATTCTTTTTCTTTGCTTTATCTTTTCCTTTTAGGTAACATGAGTATAAGCTTTTTAAAAAAAATTCTCTTGATAAATGATTTTCTTCCAGCCTTTCATTTTGATTCTCTATCATATATCCCTTTATCCTTTAGATTTTTTTTTTGTATACAGCAGATGAGTTGAGTTTTGCTTTTATATCAGTGTTGTCTCTGTCTCATTTTGTTAGGTTGTTGAAGCCATTTACATTTAATATTTTTAGACTTTTGTTCTCCATTTGTCTAAGTATTGATATTTTTTATCCACCTTCCTCTTGTAAGTCAGAACTTTGTCCTTATGATGACTTTTTCTTAAGCTACTTTGATGCTACTTCTGTCTATCCCTTCTCTAATTCTTGATTTTACTTAAATGAATATCTTATTTTTTACTTTAAATTTGTTATTTACTTTTCTTCATCCCCCATTCTCTTCCACCCAGTTAAGCAGTATGTTCAAATCTTCCCTTTATTCTCCAGCTTAGATTTTAATTTTTATTAATTTTCCTTCGCTGTGCCATTTATTCTCTTCATTCTTTTCCTTTTCATTCTATTCTGAATTTTATTTTAATTTTTAATTCATGGACTATATACTGTTATTTGTTTCTTTTTTGTCTCTCCTGAGGTTAAAGCTTCTGGAAAAAAAAATAGCTCCCTCTTCTAACCAATTTCTATGTTATTGTCTTTATAGATTTTTTCTGCTGTTTTTTTTCCCTTTCTTCTGCTGTTCCTCATTTTTTAGAAATATCAATTCATGAAAGAACCTTTATAAGATTAAAGTATTTCTGGGTGGTAGAAATTACACAGTGCCACATACCTGGAAGCCTAGTATTATCCCCTAGTTTTTGTCATGATCAGTCTTTTTCTCCAAGACTTTTCCATCATATTTCTGATAACAGTTGTCCATAGTAATTCATATGTCCCTTCTCCTGGTAAGGGGATGCTGTTGATGGAGGCACAGTATTCTCTTTTTTTAATAGCATTTTATTTGTTTACCAAATTACATATCAAGAAAAAATTTTAGCATTCATTTTTACAAGATTTTGAGTTCCAAATTTTTTTCTCCCTCCCTAGATCCCCTCCCTTCTTCCTAAAATGGTAGGTAATTTGATAAAGGTTATACATGTACTATTATGTAAAACATATTTCTGTATTAGTCACAATTGTGAAAGAAGAAACAGATCAAAAGAAAAAAAATTAAAAAGAATAAAGTAGAAAAAGTATGCTTTGATTTGCATTCAGAGTCCATCAGTTCTTTATCTGGATGTGGATAGCATTTTCCTACAAGTCCTTTGTACTCATCTTGGGTCATTGTGTTGCTGAGAAGAGCTGAGTCATTCATAATTGATCATCACACAATGTTGTGAATAATGGTACAATGCTTTCCTGCTTCTGCTCATTTCACTTTACATCAGTTTCTACAAGTCTTTCCAGGTTTTTCTGATATCTGTCTGTTTGTCATTTCCTATTGTGCAATTGTATTCTACTACATTCATGAACCCACAATAAGGGAAGTAGAGTGAGGAGGAAAGAAGTGAGGGAATTTGGAACTCAAAGTTTGAAAAACAAATGTTAAAAATTATCTCTAACCAGGGAAAAATTAAAATACTGGATATTAATTTATTCTTGGTATCCTTTTACAATATATTAATTCTATGACTTTTTCTATGCTTTATAAAGAATATATGTGGATATGTACAGCCAAAGTACTTTGAAAACTGTTATACTCCAGCAGATTTCTTTTATATGTTTTCTATTCAATTGATTTTCCTGATTTCATTTTCATGAGTGTCATTTTTGCTTCCTTATATAAAACACAGAGTATTAAGGCACAGAAAGTTCCATTTTACTTAGTGATGAGATTCTATCATTATGGAAAATCTGGAAAATCTTTTACTTTGAGAGGCAGTGCTGTACAATAGAAAGAGTGCTAAACTTTGAGTTACAGGACATGACTCCAAATCTTGCTTGTGCCACCCTTGTGATATTAGTTGAGACACACCCTGCCTCAGCCCCAGTTTTCTCTCCTGTAAAATAAGGGCATGGGGACTGACACTTTAAAGTATCTTCTTTGTTAATTACCACTTCTATTTCTTTTCTTCCTGACTCTTTAATCTATAAATACTCTTAAATGCTGTGGCTTAGCTGAGTCTCATATGAAGCACTCTGTAGGTTTATTTTCTCTTCCACTGCTTTTTGCTATTCTTCATAATTTTCTATCATCTTCTGCAATATTTTGTAATGGAATATGTACAGTAAACCAATGTTACTTTTGATTGAATTGTCTTTCCCTTGGTATGACAATGAAATGGTTTCTGTTGGGGGTAATTTGGGGGATCTTGGGGCCTCTTATTTTTGCTAATTATTTTATATTAAATTTTAGGAAATGGAAATAATAGTTTGTTTATACATTTCCCATTTATCAACATCATCAGCTAATTAAAATGTCAGGTTAGAGCTATTTTAATTATATGTGATATCTTATTCACATTTTTAGCCTTTCTTTTAATTTGCTTTTAATTGGAACCTTTCTCCTAACTAGTCACTAAAATGGCAAACATGTTGATAACTATGCATTTTATTACCTGTGATATCCAGAGAATTGTTCAGTTCTCATCTCCAAAATATCTATGACTTTTCTTGAAAAAAAAAGTGTTTGTTTTATAAATATGTGAAACCACTTTCATTTTTGTCTCTCAACCACATTTTCTAACGTTTTTCCCCTATAATTTCTAATGGGTCCACTTTGGTACTGATGATTCACAGATAGCAGGCATCATCTGTTCCAAGACTTTAGTCAAAATATTAGAGAGAGCTAGATGTCTCAGTGGTAGAACTCTGGACCTGGAATAAGTATGATTTAAATTCAAATCCAACATCAGACACTTAATAGCTGTGTGACCCAGGAAAGTAACTTAAATACTGTCTGTCCCAGTTTCTTCATCTGTTAAGTTAATATAACAAAGTGCTTAACCTGAGAGGGTTGTTGTGATTAAATGATATTTGTAAAGCACTTTTTAAACCTTAGTGGACTTTGTAAATGCTATTTTTAAAAACTAGCTATTTACAATATGATAGCTCTAACCAGAACGTGTGCCTGCAAGAACAATTACATTATATCACAAAAAAAGCATCCAAGGAGGACTTTATGGAGGAAAGTGTTTTGTGAAAGAAGTAAATGAGAGTAAGTTATCCTGTTAATGTGGAAGACTAAATAAGGTAGTCACTACTATATACACAAGGAATAAAACAATTTTTAAAAAAATAGGAAAATTCTATTATGTATTTCTTGTAAGAAGAGGCAGGATGACCAAATTACCACTAGCAAAGTTAAAAGAGTACATTCACCACCAACAAAGATGAAATTTTTTTAAAAATTAGGAAATATTTTACCCAACTGTATGCCAATAAATTCGATAATCTTAGTGAAATGGATGAATATTTACAAAAATATAAATTGCTCAGATTAACAGATGAGGAAATATGACATTGAATAGTTTATAACTTTTATATTCAAAATATTACTTAAAAGATAATTTAATATGTCTTTTAGGAAAACGATATACACAGAATTACAGGCTTCCACATCTGTGAGAAGATAAATAACTAGATTTTGCCAGCTGTGCTTCCAGCAGAGTCTCAAGTATGAGAGAGATGGAGAAATTCAGTAAGTCCCCCTCTTCTCTAGAGCAGTGTTTTGTCAAATGTGGTTTGTCCCCAGATCTTTGAACCAACCTAGTGGAACCTTGCACTCTCTGTCAAGTCCAACTAATAATCACACACCTAAGAGAATCTGCACTAACAGGAAAACCACTTTTAAGTCACGTGGCCTATTCTGATGAGTCTTCAGTCTCTACACTGGCTGAACAGATACAGGAAGGTATGATGGGCATTCTGGTCCTCCAGTTTTTGGCAAAACTCCGCCCTTGGGCCACTTTGTTGAAACTTCTGCAGGGTCTACTTTGAGAAATACTGTTCTAGAGTTGGCAAAGCACATTTTAGGGGCAGCATTCTTCAGCAGTGGGTGAGCTCTTTCTCTGCCAGTAATGGTATCCTAACAATTGCATATTCATAGGTTGTCATCCTGACACAATTCCATATTTTTTTTGTTTTGCCTTATCAACCTGCAATTAGACTTCAACAAGGGAGATTCCTACAGAATGGTTTCTTAGCTATAATATATTTATAGTGACTCTAAGTCAACACATATCTCTGGTTATTTCATGGATGCTAACTGCACAATTTTACACCTGTGGCATTCTATCACCTGAAAACAAATGGAGGCCAGGCATGTAGCCAAGTCACTCTCACATTTTGAATTGTTCTTTATTTTTAGAGTTATTAAAGACTGTATTGCCCTCTGCCTGAAGCGATATCTGGAATCCATTCTAAAGAAGTTCTCTGCCAGTCAAATCTTTAAATCAGTTTAATAAACATGTATTAAGTCTGTGTTGGTGCTGGAGAAGATCCAAAGTTCAGATAGTGCTTGCCCTCATGGAGCACCCAAGCTAATAACTGCAATCTTCTGTATTTACTTGATAACTTAAATGGTCTTATAATCATGAGAATTGGAACTCTAAGTAAACTCCCAAGTCTTACCTCAATCTAAACTGCAGTCTTCTCTTCCTTGTCGTGCAATCCAGATGTCCCTTTTAGTTCTCAGAGGTTCCACTATGTTCCTCAGTGTTGGTGTCAGCACAAGTAAGTCGTCAATAGATTTCCATATATAGTAACATATGTGCCAATAAGTGACCATCCTAATTGCATACCTGCTTCCACTGTGCCTATGTGACTGCCATATAGTGAGTGATTGATTACCCTTCTATAAGGAGTGAAAGCTGCTTGACTCCTACCAGGATTGCACTGTATATGTAATGATCATCTACCTAAATTTTATACGTATAATTATTTTCCTTTTTATATGTCAGATAAATACTTGTAAGAGCTATATTTACACAAATGGAATTATTATAACAAGTACTAATATATTTTTTCATATTTCATTGCCTGAATAAAAACTATCACTGTTTAAAAAAAATAGATCAGTGGACTAGCTTAGGTACACAAGACACAGTAGTTAATGACTATAGTAATCTACTGCTTGGTAAACCCAAAGACTCCAGCTTCTGCAATAAGAGCTCACTATTTAACAAAACCTGCTGGGAAAACTGGAAAATAGTACGACAGAAGCTAGGCATAGACCAACATCTTACACCATATACCAAGATAAAATCAAAATGTGTACCCAATTTACATATAAAGCCTGATACTATAAACAAAGTGAGCAAGGAATAGTTTACCTGTCCAATTTATGGAGAACAGAAGAATTTATGACCAAATAAGAGATAGAGTGTTATGAAATACAAAATGGATAATTTTGATTGCATTAAATTGAAAAGGTTTTGCACAAACAAAGCCAATGCAATCAAGATTAGGAGGGAAACAGAAAACTGGGAAGGAATTTTTACAACCAGTGTCTCTGATAAAGGCCTCATTTTTAAAATATATAGAGAACTGAGTCAAATTTTTAAGAATACAAGTCATTCCCCAACTGATAAATGGTCCAAGGATATGAACAGGCAGTTTTCAGATGAAGAAATTAAAGTTGTCTATAGTCATATGAAAAAAAAATACTCTAAATCACTCTTGATTAGAGAAATGCAAATCAAAACAACTCTTAGGTACACATCATACCTGTCAGATTGGCTAACATGATGAAATAAGAAAATGATAAATGCTAGAGAAGATATGGGGAAATTGGGACACTAGGGCACTGTTGGTGGAGTTGTGAACTGATCCAAACATTCTGGAGAGCAATTTGGAACTATGCCCAAAGCGCTATAAAACTGTACATACCCTTTGACCCAGCAATGCCACTTCCAGGTCCATATCCCAAAGAGATCATACAAATGGGAAAAGGACCCACACGTACAAAAAAATGTTTATAGCATCTCTTTTAATTGGAAGTTGAGGGGATGGCCAACAGTTGGGGAATGGCTGAACAAGTTGTGGTATATAAATGTAATGGAATACTATTGTGCTATAAGAAATGATGAGAGGTGGACTTCAGAAAAACCTGGAAAAGACTTATATGAACTGATACTGAGTGAAGTGAGCATAACCAGGAGACTATGGTACACAGAAAGAGCCACAATGTGTGATGACTAACTTTGATAGCCTTATCTCTCCTTAGCAATGCAAGGATGTAAGACAACTCCAAAAGAAGCATGATGGAAAATTCTGTCCACTTCCAGAAAAATAATTATGGAGTTGGAATGCAGATCAAAGCATATTATTTGCTCTCTCTCTCTCTGTCTCTCTCTTTTGTTTCCATTTGTTTTGTTTCTTCTTTTTCATGACTTCTCCCATTGATTCTAATTCTTCTTTATAACATGACTAATGTGAAAATAGGCTCAATATGAACATATACTTTGAGTCTATATCACTGCCTTGGGGTGGTGGGAGGGGAGAAATGGGGAGAAAATTTGGAACTCAAAATCTGGTGGAGACAAATATTGAAACCTAAAAATAAATAAATAAATAATTTTTAAGATAAAACTGGCACACAAAAAAAAAAGAAAAAAAGAAGAGGCGGGCTGACAATAGAAGACAAAAGGCCAGTCTCTAAGTTAAAAACAACTGGGCTGATATTCTTTCTCTGACACATATTGGCTATTTGCATATGGGAACTTCCCTGGGCTACTATCTATGATTTTAAGTTTCAAATAAGTTGTCAATCTGTGTTCTCAATTGGAGATTTCATTCACAAATGAAGTCACAGATAAAGACTTTCCTCCTCTCAAAAAAGTTCTCATAAAAATAAAATTTAATTAAAACTAAAACAAATATTTTCCTAAAGGATATGTTAAATTATCTTTTAA
The DNA here is from genome assembly GCF_003287225.1 of Phascolarctos cinereus. Taxonomy (NCBI): domain Eukaryota; kingdom Metazoa; phylum Chordata; class Mammalia; order Diprotodontia; family Phascolarctidae; genus Phascolarctos; species Phascolarctos cinereus. Next base: position 241,483,976 of record NW_027555847.1, read on the forward strand.
GCAATATTTTCAATATAAAACTTACAAACTATTCAACATCCTTTTTGAATAAAATCATATATACTTTCTTACCCTTGTGTTGCCAAAAACATTTTCTATACTCTGTACCTTATAATTGATGTCAGCATGTTACCTGTTGTAATCAAACTGATACATCTTGCTGACAAGATAAATTATCACAGTTTTCCGGGCTGTCATACACAATTGAGCTATAACACCTCTAAAAACTACTTTCCATCGGACTTGTATGGTCTGATGCTGAGTGAAGTGAGCAGAACCAAGAGAACGTTGTACACAATAACAGCCACGTTGTGAGATGACTAATATTGATAAACTTAGCCCTTCTCAGGAATACAAGGATCTCAGACATCCCCAGAGGATTCATGATGGAAAATGCTATCCACATCCAAAGAAAGAACTATGGAAGCTGAATCGCTATCTTTTTTTTTTCCTCTTCTGTTGAGTTTTGTTTCCTCTTTCTAATAGTTTCTCCTATTGGTTTTAATTTTTACTTATAACTTCACTAATGTGAAAATATGTTTAATAGGAAAGCAAATGCATAGACTATATGAGATTGTGCACCATCTTGGGGAGGGTGGTGGGGAAGAAGGGGGAGAAAAGTTTTAAACTTAAAAGCATATGGAAGTGATTGCTGATAAATCAAAATAAGTTAATAAAATTAACAAAAAAAAAACTCCCTTAGGTGGAGTGTACACCCTACCTTATCTTGGGAGGCAACTTCTCTGTCTGCTGTTTAACATTTGAAAGAACATTTTGAAACCTCTGGTCCATCTCATGATCAGAAGAGGGTAATAGAGTTATTTTGCTGATGCAAAATGCTAAAATGTGTCACTGACTCATTAATGTCATACAAACAGAATAAATCAAGTGATTTTTACTAATTAAGCAAATTGAATGAAAATTCTTTAGGATTCAATTTGGGCACATAGCCCCTGTTTTTCAACTTTTCCTAGCAACTGGCTAAAAGTTGGCACTTTTAAATCACTCTCAATATGCATAATTTTGTGTATTGCTCTCAGATCTCTAATTCTGACACATTCACATTGAGACTTTTTACACAGTGGGGATATTGGTTGAAGGCCCTTAGTCAATTGAGATTTGCTTCTCCAACCACTTGAGGAAATCATAGGATTGGTGACAAGGACATTGAGAAATAAGGGTGCTCCCATTTCAGAGTGTGAGTGGTTGATTTTGTTGGTTGTAAGAGGAGGGAAAAGGAGAAGGTGCAGTATAGAGAACAAGCCTTTTTTTAAGTTCTAACTATATGTCAAGCACTATGTTAAGAACTTTACAAATATTTTTTTAATTTGGAACACAACAACCTTGTGAGGTAAGTGCTATTATTTTCCTCATTTTATAGTTGAGGAAACTGAGATGAACAAAAGTTAAGTAAATTGTCCAAGGTCACACAGTTAGTAAGTGTCTGAGATTACATTTGAACTCAGGTTTTCTAGATTCTAGACACAAGGCTCCACTGTGACACCCAGCTGTCATAAGATATTGAGTGGATCACTTCTTTATGAAAGGTCCAGGAAATGCAGATGAGAATCCAGAAAGAGAATGGATCTTCCCTCATGACAATTTTTTTTTAATTTTTGTTTTCCAATTTATTTATTTAATTTTCAACATTTACTTTCACAAGATTTTGAGTTCTAAATTTTCTCCTCATCTCTCCCCTCCCTTCACTCCATGACAGCCTGCATTCTGATTCCCCCTTCACCCAATTTGTTCTCCCTTCTATTACCACCCCTTCTCTTATCCTCTTCCCCTTCTATTTTCCTGTAGATTAATATAGATTTCTATACCCCTTTGCCTATGTATCTTATTTCCTAGTTGCATGCAGGAGCAGTTTTTAACATACATTTCTAAAACTTTGAGTTCCAAATTCTCTCCCCTTCTTCCTCTCCACCCATCCTAACTGAGAAGGCAAGCAAGACAACATAGGTCATACATGTGCAGTCATGCAAAACATTTCCATAGTAGTGATGCTGTGAAACACTAACTATATTTCCCTCCATTCTATCCTGGTCCCCTTTTATTCCATTCTCTCCTTTGTCCCTGTCCCTCCTCAACAGTATTTGAATCTGATCATTCCCCTCCCCCAATCTGCCCTCCCTTCTATCACGCCTCCCTCTCTTATCTCCTTTCCTTCTACTTTCCTGTAGGGTAAAATAGATTTCCATACCCAATTGGATGTGTATGTTATTCCCCTCCTTAAGCCAAATCCAATGAGAGTAAAGTTCATTCATTCCTTTTCACCTACCCCCTCTTTCCCTCCACCAACAAAGGTTTTTCTTGCCTCTTTTATGTGAGATAATTTACCCCATTCTACATCTCCCTTTTTTCTCCCGGTACATTCTTCTATCACCCTTTAATTTTCTTTTTTAGATATTATCCTTTCATATTTCACTCTATAGCTACCCTCTGTCTATATATATATATATACCCTCTAACTACTGTAATAATGAGAAAGGTCTTAAGAATTACAAATATCATCTTTCTATGTAGGAATGTAAACAGTTCAACTTTAATAAGTCTCTTATGATTTTCCTTTCCTGTTTATCTTTTCATGCTTCTCTTGAGTCTTGTATTTGAAAGTCAATTTTTCTATTTAGCTCTGGCTTATCAAGAATGCATTAAATTCCTCTATGACATATTTCCACCACCACCCCTCATTGGTTACGCTCAGTTTTGCTGGGTAGGTGTCTGATGACATTTTTTTTCTGTATTCTTTCCGAAGTGAGTGAATTAGAGGGAAAGAGTTTAAAAGCAAAGAAGTTGAGCTACTAATAATCATGCTGTGGAGATAAGTTGAGAAGAGAGTCAGCTATAGAAGGAGAACCCCACATGTGAATTTGGTTTTCACAATTATCTCTTGAGGCTCTTGGAGAGTGCAGTAGGTATAATGAAGGTACTTCTCTCTTCTCCCCTTCTCCTTCCTCTGATGATAGCATAGTGCTAGCTTTCAGCAAAAGCGCATGGCAGAGTTCAACTTTGGAGCTGAGCCTTCCCAGAGCTAAGATACCTGTTGGCCCTAGGGCATATGCTCAGGTTCTTTTGAATGTGTCTACCAGTACAATAGGTCAGGATATCGGTAAAGTTTGAAACTGGAATCATTGATTACTACAGCCAGGCAGTGAAGCAACATTCATCACAGCAGTATTCAGCAGCATCTGGTAGTGACTGGGAGACCACAGTCAGTAGAATTAGTACAAGAGCATTGATATATCTTTGGCTCTACAGTATTAGATATGTTATTATAACTAAAGTGTTTGCCATTTTCTCCCTAGTACTATTGGTTCTTTTGTGTTTGTGATTTTCTTTGAATTCTAAATTTTCATGTAATAATAATAACAGTAACTGGTATTTAGGTAGCACCTACTATATGCTAGGTATTGTGCTAAGTGCTTTATAATCATTATTTCATTTTATTCTCACAATAATTCTTGGAGGTGTATGCCATTGTTAATACCATTTTAAAGATGAGGAAAGTAAGCAAACAGAGGTTAAGTGACTCACCTTTGGTCACATAGTGGGAAAATGATTTTTCTTAGTAACCATTATCTTGGAGACTCAGAGCTTCCCCATCCTCCTTTTTTTCAAAGTTCAGTTCTTCAGAAAGACATTAAGACCTGATCTAAATGGCTATATTCTTCTCATTGTGTTGCCCTGGGAAAATATATATTCTTCCCTATTGTCAAGACAGGTGACATGGAAATTGATGTCTCTTTGTCTAGGATTTTGACCTAAGTCACTACTAAAAGGCCTTTATTTTAATATAACCCACCTCCCAGTGTGTTGACCAATCAGAGCTGATTAACACCCTTTGGGAACACCTACTTTTGGAAGGACATATAACTCAGCAATCCCAAACCCCAAACTGAGCCAGTTCTGGACAAGCCCCCTTAGGGGGGCCCAATTCTGAACTGTAACTCCCATGCAATGAATGTCAAGCCAGCTTGAAAGAAACAAAATGTGGACACATGACTTAAGTCATTTGTTTCTTTTTTAGAACAAACTCTGTTTTGGGGGTCGTTGATAACTGGTAAGTATCTGAAACCAGATTTAAACTGCAGTTTTACTGATTTCAGCCTTGGCATTCTATCCACTGTGCCACCTAGCTACCCTAAAAAGCTTATTGAATTGAATCATGGTATCTAGTGGACTGAATAAGAAGAAATCAGTCATATACTACTTAAAAGGAGAATATCTAGAGTCAAAGAATGGCAAACTTCCATAACTAAATTGCATTTCCATTAACTTTCAGCAGACATTTTTTTGTTTCAAAATGAAGATTCATTCTGCTAATCACTAAAAATTCATGGAATCTTAGGTGTTGAACTTGTAAGACACCTTATAAATAATTATAATTCTATACCCATTTCTGATGTTGAAGCAACATACACTGCCAAGGACTTTGCTGGAAGGATTTTATTTTATTTTTTTGGATGAATTTTTAATAATTTTTGCCTGGTTAGATGAGGATTATTGCTTCTGGTGAAAGATCTAACAAATGAATTCTGTGATTTTGAAATTAGATAAAAGGTACTTTATAGATTGGAATAAGTTTTGAATACTCTCATCCACAGGTTAGATAAAAGTTCCTGCAATGTAGGTACTGGCTACACTGTAACCAAGACTGTTCATTTAATTCATTGTCTCCTTTACATTTATTTGCTGCTAGTATTCTGTAGAATCGAATCTCCTATTCATAGTATTTATCATTTTAAAATGCTCTTCATAGGTGCAGCTTCTGGAAAACAAAATCACTGTACTCTACTCTTTGCTACCCACATTTCTGCAAACATAGCTCTTTCCCATGCCTCCCTTTTGTCTATATCTGTCTCTTTTTTTTTCTCTTTACCTTTATAATATCTAACCATGTTATTCATCCCCCTCAACCACCATACTCTTGTTCTATTCTTCTGTAGCCACAGCAACAAGAATCACCACCACCACCAATCTAGTCCCATCTCCTCTTAAGCCTAAGTCAGGAAAATGAATTATTCCTTCTTTTCTTCTCCTCCCTGGTCCTTACTTGATAGACCTTCCTGTGTGCTTCCTTTTCTCAAAAAAAAAAAAAAAAAAAGGGTTCACAAGTAAGAGAAGTCAGTTCCTGGTGTCTTACTCCCTCTATGCAACTCTCTCAACTTGCACTCACACTCACGGGTTGGGACTCCAGAGGATAATAGCAATCTTCTTGTTCTAGGGTAGTCTATAACTTAAAAATCTCACCAGCATGCTTCCTCTTACAAATTAATAAGCAAACACAATGAACACTAAAAGAAAGCCACTACTAATAGAATAGTAAAAGCACTACTTACAAAACATTCTTTCCCTACTCTGAGTGACATCAACCCTCAAAAACAAGTATAAGAATAGATATAAACTTTATATGTAGCCAAAGCAACTTACTCCTTCAGTTATTTTAGGATTCTATGTCATTTCTCTCCTCATAGAGTCTTCATGAAGTTCAAATCTCATTTTTGAGGGCTAGCTCTCTCTTGAATTCATAGCTGCTTCTCTTTGTTGACAGAGGACTTATTACTGGAAGCTTCTATCTCCTTGTACAAGGTTTTTTCTCCTCAAGTATTTCCTCTCTATTCTGTCTATATGAAGATACTGCTTCTTTGCTCATTCTACTTCATCTTTAATTCTTTAAAATTTAGTCTCCAACTGCTCCTTTGAGTATCTCCTTTAGTTGAATAGTTCTACTGCTGTTATCTATGGCCACTGGGAAAAGCGGAAAGAAATCTCTTCCTCTCTTCTATCCCTTAAATGCTATTCCCTAAGTTGACAAAAGCATTAAGCTTGTTAATGTCCCCAGGGTCATGGTAAATTTTAACTTATTCAAAACCAGAATCTTTTTAATTCCATCAGAGAAAAGTTTTCACAATTTTTAAGCCAAAGTGGATTAACATCTTGTTAAAACATTAACACATCTTTTCTATGTGATTGTACATTGTGATTATATCAACTAATTGGAAGAGCAGGAATACATACTTATACTACTTCATGACATATTATTTTGCTTATGTTCAGGGGTGTGCTAGAGACAACTCACAATTACACACTAAGAGTCCATTGTTAAATTTTCAAAGCTACAAATCAAAACTTGGTTTATTGGTTTATCAACTATCTATGCTTAGCAAAGTAATGGGGAAAATAATAATACAAATTAAAATTAAAAGAGTGTCACATATACATATATATATATACATATATATATATGTATATATATATATATATATATATATATATATATATGTTTCCTAAAGTGTTACTTGTTAAATATTTATCAGAATGTCCTTGATTATATCTTCTCTCCTGATGCTTTTGATGTTTTGGGGTTTTTTTGGAAATTAGACCATTAATGTTATTTATTGTTTCAATGGCCCTAAATGGTACATGGAAAGGGGTTTTTTTAATGAAAAAAATGATTTTACTGTTCAATCATTACTTAAAAATTATATTTGGCTATCATTCCTATGTTTCTTTTGTTAAATGAGGTTGTCAAATATGGTCGCAACTGATTTCTTTGTAAAGAATGTCTTAAACTTCTCCTTTTTTGATGAAAGTATTTTCTATTGATGATTGTGATTGCCTTTTTAGGATATGTTATGGTGAGGTACAAGTTGAGGTACATTGCTATTCTGGATGTCACAGTTCAATCTCTCCTTTGATTTAGCAGTTTTTGTGATTTTCTTCTGCAGTATCTGTACAATACATTTTTGTTTGATTTTGACCTCCTTAAACATGACATTTTTTTTCAGGTCAGTTGAAGCTAATGTGGCTTACCATTCTATGTTTCAGTATTAATTTCATTTATATATGTATATATATATATATATATATATATACATATATATACACACATATATATACACACATATATATACACACATATATACATATACATATATTATATATATACATATACATATACATATATATATACATATACATATATTATATATATACATATACATATACATATATTATATATATACATACATATATGTGTGTGTATTTAAATTTTTATTTCTTCTTTTCATTCTCTTTCTATAGCATTTAGGAAGAATTCTAAAGTCATTAAAATATTATGTTCAGGAATCTAGTAGAACTAATTGTATTATTTTCATTTTTCTTGGAGGTTTCATTGCCTTTTGAATATTTATTTGTTGTATTGGATTTTTGTCTAACTTGCTCTGTTCCCCTTACTTTACCAGCCCTTTTTGCAAGATTATTTGTGGCACCTATAGTAATGAGCTTTTTCCTTCTCCTCTTTACTTCTTATTACCTCTTTATTTTAATTATCCCATTGCTGGTCAGTTCATAATGAGGGGAGCTCATTTAGCCCTTTTGCTGGAAGTTTGCTTCAGACAATAGCAGAGCACAGAGGGACTAAGAATTCCTCATCTATTTCCCTTTTCTGTCTAGGTGGTCTGTAGAATACTCCGATGGCAAAATCACAGTTCTTTGTTCCTTACTTAACCTTCATTCAGATATTCATTATCATGCATCCTTCCTGTATTTCTGCATTTCTTTATGTGAATTTTTTTTTCACGTAAGAGTTATACCCTCCCCTTTCTTTCTACTTACTCAGTCTCTTTTGAGTAATGTGTTCTCATCCATAATCATTGTACAGTCATGGATTCCATCCAACCAAGCCTCAGTGGTACATGTAAGTTAAATTTGCCTCATTCTATTATGATATCTAGTTCATCTTTTTAGTTGCCTAAACATTGTTCACTTGTGTATAAGCATTTGAAGCCATAGGTTTTACTAGCTCTTTCTTTTCTTGGATTTTCTCTCTTTTAAACTTCTAGTTGTCTTAACCAAAATCCAGCTTCCTTCTTTGTATATACTCTTCATAATGTCTTACTTGGGGAAGAAATACAATATTCCTTTTGATGAGAAATACAAGAGATTCAGTATTCTTTCCTTTTAAGTACACTTCATGTATGCTCAAGTATCTTTCATAAGCCAGTGTGTCCAAGTCCATATTCAATTTTCAATACCATCTTTTTAGGCAACTGTTCACTTCTCCAATTAATTTTACTTTTTTATCACTTGACTTCAATATGCAACAAAAAAAGAAAGGCAATCTACTCCCCATAGCGTTTGGTTTCTTGCCTAGTATGTCATAATCCCACAAAGTGTTTTCTAGATTTATTTTTTGGGCAGTATCATTTGTGAATCACCAGAAGCATTTGTTATCCATTTCAATAAGCTTTGGATAGTTCTCTATTATGCCTTAGGTACATGCCAAAGGAAGATAACATGATTGCCTGTTATCAGGTAGACAAATAGATATTCCAGTACCCAGAACATAAAATCACCAACCACAACTACTCCTTTCTTTCTATCCTTTAATAGATGACCTCTTGCCTGATAGTTTCTATGTCTCAACTATATAATACTTCCAAGAAGGAATGCCTTCTTTCTTATCAGAACATCCAACTCCCTACTTTTCAGGAGTTGTTCAAATCTGTTTTTAACATATGCCTGTCCTTTTCCTTCCCTTTCTCTGTTACATAACACTCTTCTACTCTCCAACATTCTGACAAAGGTCAAGTTTCTCTTATTGTACCTCTGATTTTTTACCCTATTGAAGCCTTATTTTTATCTCCTTTAAGAACATTACATTCTTCTTGAAAATAGGGGATGTAAAGAGATATTGATGAACTTCATTTGCATTGTACTCTAGGAGGGAGATTAGTCTACACATGGAACACAGGAAAAAAGCAGCAGAAATACACATATTTACTATAACATGTAAATCCTATACAATTCTTCCCAATCTCCATAATGGATGGTATTTTCAGTCTTTAACAAAAGTCAAAGCAAGACTCTAGTGAGAAGGGTAAAAGAAGAGAGAGAAGTATTAAACAGGGGAGAAAATAGGCCGGAGAGAAAGACACAGTAATCACAACTATGAATGTGAATGGTATGAACTCTCCCATAAAACAGAAGTGGATAGCACAGTGGATTAAAAACCAGAATCCTACAATATGATGTTTAGAAGAAATACATTTGAAGCAGAGAAATATGGAGTAAAAGTAAAAGGCTGGAGCAGAATATATTATGCTTCAACTGATGCAAAAAAAAAAAAAGCAGAAGTAGCAATGCTGATCTCAGACAAAACAAAAGCAAAAATGTGTCTAATTAAAAGAGATAAGGAAGGAAAATACATCTTATCAGTAAGTACATTTTATCAATACTAAACATATATACATCAAATGGCATAGAATTCTTACAGGAGAAGTTAAGGGAGTTACAGGAAGAAATAGACAGCAAAACTGTACAAGTGGAGGACTTCAACCTCCTTCTCTCAGAACTTGATAAATCTAATCACAAAATAAACAAGAAAGAAGCTAAGGAGGTGAACAGAATTTTATAAAAGTTAGTTATGGTAGACCTCTGGAGAAAATTTAAATAGGACAAAAAAAATATACCTTTTTTTTCAGGGGGCAGCATGGTATCTACACAAAAGTGACCATGTATAAGGGCATAAAAACCTCAAAATCTAATGAAAAGGCAGAAACATTAAATGGATACTTTTTTGATCATTATGCAATAAAAATTACATATAATAAATGGCCATGGAAAGATAGGTTAAAAATTAATTGGAAGCTAAATATTTTAATCCTAAATAATGAGTGGGTCAAACAACAAAGTGTAGAAAGAATCAATAACTTCATCAAAGAGAATGACAATGCTGAGAGAACAAATCAAAACTTATTGGATACAACCAAGCAGTTCTTAGGGGAAATTTTATATCTGTAAATATTTACATGAATAAAATGGAGAAAGCAAAGATCAGTGAATGGGCACGCAATTAAAAAGGTAGAGAAAGAACAAATTAAAAATCCCTAATTAAATACCAAGTTAGAAATTCTGAAAATCAAAGGAGAGATTAATAAAATGAAATCAAGAAAACAATTGAACTAATACACAAAACTAAGAGCAGGTTTTATAAAAAAGTCAATTAACTAAATAAACCTTTGGCAATTTGATTAAAAAATAAAAAGAAAATCAAATTACCAGTATAAAAAATGAATAGAGTGAATTCACCACCCACGAAGGTAAAGTTAAAACAATAATTGAGTTATTTAGCAGAACTATATGTCAATAAATTGAACAATCTAATGAAATGGATGAATATATACAAAAATATTAATTGCCAAGACTGATAGCAGAGGAAATAAATTACTTAAATAACTCCATTTCACAAAAAGAAACAAACTATCAATGAAATCCCTAAGAAAAAATTACTAAGGCCAGATGGATTTGTAAGTGAATTTTACCAAACCTTTAATGAACAAATATAGATGGAGTCTTACCAAAAATTTTTGTGATACAAATATCATTCTGAAACCTAAAACAGGAAGAGCCAATGCAGAGAAAGAAAATTATAGACCAATTTTCCTAATGAATATTGATGCAAAAATTTAAAAAAAAATAGTAACAAAGATATTGTAGCAACTTATCACAAGGAAAATGACTATGACCAGGTGGGATTTATACCAGGACTGCAGGGCCAGTTCAATATTAGGAAAACTAGCAGCATAATTGACCCTTTCAACAACAAAACTATCAGAAATCATATTATTAACTCAACAGATGCAGAAAAAGCTTTCAACAAAATGCAGTACCCATTTCTATTAAAAACACTTGAAAGCATAGGAATAAATGGAGTTTTTGTTAAAATGATAAGTAGCACCTATCTAAAGCCAATGGCAAATATTATATGTAATGGGGATAAGCTAGGAAAATTTCTAATAAGATCAGGATGAAACAAGGATGTCCATTAGCACCACTGTCATTCAATATGGTGCTAGAAATATTAGCTTTAACAATCAGAGAAGAAGGAGTAGTGGAGATGGAGCCAAGATGGCAGAGTGAAAGCAGTGACTTGCTTGAGCTCTCTGCCAAACTCCTCCAAATACCTACAAAAAAAAAAGACTCTAAATAAATTCTAAAACAGCAGAACCAAAAAAAAAATGAGTGAAGCAAATTTCCAGCCCAAGACAACATGGATGAAAAATTAGAAAACAATGTGAAATATCTCATTGGAAAAACAAATGACCTGGAAAATAGATCCAGGAGACAGAATTTAAAAATTATTGGACTATCTGAAAGCCATGATCAAAAAAAGAGCCTAGACATCATCTTTCAAGAAATTATCAAGGAAAACTGCCCTGATATTCTAGAACCAGAGGCAAAATAGAAATGGAAAGAATCCACAGATCTCCTCCTGAAAGAGATCCCCAAAGGAAAACTCCTAGGAATATTGTAGCCAAATTCCAGAGTTCCCAGGTCAAGGAGAAAATATTGCAAGCTGCCAGGAAGAAACAACTCAAGTATTGTGGAAACACAATAAGAATGACACAAGATTTAGCAGCTTCTACATTAAAGGACCCCAGGGCATGGAATATAATATTCAGGAGGGCAAAGGAGATAGGATTACAACCAAGAATCACCTACCCAGAAAAACTGAGTATAATCCTTCAGGAGAAAAAATGGTCATTCAGTGAAATAGAGGACTTTCGAGCATTCTTGATGAAAAGACCAGAGCTGAATAGAAAATTTGACTTTCAAACATGAGACTCAAGTGGAACATGAATAGGTAAACAGGAAAGAGAAATCATAAGAGACTTATTAAGGTTGAACTGTTCACATTCCTGCATGGAACGATGATATTTATAACTCATGAGACCTTTGTCGGTATTAGGGTAGTTGGAGGGGAAAAATTGTATGTATGAAAGTAGATAGATAGGTAGGTAGAAGGCACAGGGTGAGTTAAAGATTAAGGGGCCATATCTTGAGAATAAAATTAAGGGATGAGGGAAGATTATACCAGGAGAAGAAGAAAAAGAGAGGCAGAACAGGGCAAGTTATCTCACAAAGAAAACAGAAAAGGCTCTTACAGTGAAGGGGAAATGGAGAAACGTGAGAGGGAATGAGTGAATCTTATTTTCATAAGATTTGGCTTAAGGAGGGAATAACATACACATTCAATTGGGTATGGAAATATGTCTTACCCTATGGGAAAATAGGGGGAGAAGGGGACAAGAGAGCAGGGGGATGATAGAGAGGAGGGCAGATTGGGAAAGGGGGTAATCAGAAGCAAATGCTTCTGAGGAGGGACAGGGTCAAAAGAAAGAATAGAATAAATGGGGGTTCAGGATAGGATTAAGGGAAATAGTTTTTCACAACATGTCTACTATGGAAGTGTTTTGCATAACTTCACATGTATAACTTATATTGAATTGCTTGCCTTTTCATTGAGGGTGGGTGGGGAAGGAGGAAGGGAAAAATTTGGAACCCAAAGTTTTAAAAACACGTGTTTAAAAAAAAAGTTTTCACATGCAACTGGGAAATAAGAAATATGGGAAATAGGGTACAGAAGGGGAAGAGGATAAGAGAAGGGGGGTGAGAGATAGAAGAGAGGGCAGACTAGGGGAAGGGGTATTCAGAATGCATGCCATCTTGGGGAGGGGTGAGATGGGGTGAAAATTTGGGAATCAAAATCTTGTGGAAGTAATTGTTGAAAACTAAAAATAAATAAATTTCTTTCAAAAAAATAAAATACAATGACAACAAAAAAATTTTAAAAAAAGAAATAGTGAGAGAAGAAAAAGAAATGGAAGGAATTAGAATAGGGAATGAAGCAACAAAGCTATCACTCTTTGCAGATGATATGATAGTATACTTAGAAAATTCTAGAGAATCAAGTAAAACTTACTTGAAATAATAACTTCAGGAAAGTTGTAGTATATAAAATAAACCCACATAAATAATTGACATTTCTATATATTACTAACAAAGCCCAGCAGCAAAAGTTAGAAAGAGAAATTTCATTTAAAGCCACTGTAAATAATATAAAATATTTGGGAGTCCACCTGTCAAGACTAACCCAGGAACTATATGAACACAATTACAAAACACTTTGCTCACAAATAATGTCAGATCTAAGTAACTGGGAAAAAAATCAGTTGCTAATGAGTAGGACAAGCTAATATAATAAAAAAAAAAGGCCATTCTACTAAATTAATTTACTTATTCAGGATGATATTAATCAAAACACCAAAAGTTATTTTATAGAGCTAGAAAAAATAGTAACAAAATTCATCTGGAAGAACAAAAGTGCCAGAATATCAAGTCAATGAATATAGTAACCTACTCTTTGATAAACCCAAATACTCCAGCCCCTGGGATAATAACTCACTACTTCTCAAAAACTGCTTAGAAAAATGGAAACTAGGCATAAGCAAATATCTTGAACCATATGCCAAGATAAGGTAAATATTGGTACATGATTAGAGATAAAGGGTGAAACTATAAGCAAATTAGGAGAGCAAGGAATAGGTTACCTGTCAGATTCATGGAGAATGGAAGAATTTATGACCAAAACAGAGACAAAGAATATTATGAAGTGCAAAATGGATAATTTTATTACATTAAATTAAGAAGTTTCTGCATAAAGCCAAGCCAACTAATATTGGAAGAGAAGCAGAAATCTGGGAAACAATTTTTATAGCCAGTGTCTCCAATGAAGTCCTCATTCTAAAATGTATAGAGAACCGAGTCAAGTTTATAAGAATACAAGCCATTCCCCAATTGATAAATGGTCAAAGGATATGAACAGGCACTTTTTAGCTGAAGAAAACAAAGCTATCTATCATCATATAAAAATGCTCTAACTCACTATTGATTAGAGAAATACAAATTAAAACACCTCTGAAGTACTACATCACATTTATCAGATTAGTTGTTATGACAAAAAAAAAGGAAAATGATAAATGTTGGAGAACATATGGGAAAATTGGTACACAAATGCATCGTTGATGTAACTGTGAACTAATCTAACCATTCTGGAGAGCAATTTGGAACTACATCCACAAGGCAACCAAACTATGAATACTCTGTTCTAGCAATATCACTGCTAGGTCTATATCCCAAAGAGATCATAAAAATGGGCAAAGGACCCATATGTACAAAGTATTCAGAGCAGCTCTTTTTTTGGTGTCAAAAATTTGGAAATTTAGGGGATGCCCATTGATTGTTGAATAGATTTACAAATTGACATATATGAATGTAATGGAACACTATTATTCTGTAAGAAATGATGAACATGGAGATTTCAGAAAAATCTGGAAAGATTTACATGACTTGATGTTAAATAAAGTGAGGAGAACCAGGAGAACACCGTAACCCAGTAACAGCCATATTGTGCAATGACCAATTTTGATAGATTGTGCTCTTCTTAGTAATGAAATGATCTTAGACTACTCCAAAAGACTACAATGGAAAATATTTTCCATATCCAGAGAAAGAACTATGCAGTCTGAGTGCAGATTGAAACATACTATTTTCTCTCTCTCTTTTTCTTTTTGCTTTCTTGTGTTTTCTCCCTTTTGTTCGGATTCTTCTTTCACAACATGACTAACACGGAAATATATTTTTTTAATATCATTGTACATGTATAGCCTATATCGAGTTGCATGCCACCTTGGGGAAGGGAATGGGAAGGAGGGAGAAAAATTTGAAACTCAAGGTCTTACAGAAGTGAATGTTGAAAGCTAAAAATGAATAAATAAAATCTTTTTAAATTAAAATATCAACTGCTTATGGATATTTCAGACTTAAACCCATATTTTCCTGGTTCTGAAGCCAATTCTATCCACAAGTGATGTTACCTCATTTTAACTAGTCATCTCCTCAGTGACTTGATAACCCTCCTCAGTTTCCTTTCCTTAGTCTCAGCATTAACTTTATGGACATACCAAACTATCCCTTTAACAATCTCCCATCTATTTAAACAATTTTCCCCTTCTACCAATCCATTCTATGAATTGGTTCTACTCTATGATTGCTTACTTTTTTTCCCTAACAAGCACATTCTCCTTTGCTTTCTTCAGTCTTTTTTCTTTTCCTTCTTAACATCTTCCTCTTTAGGTTCTACTCTCAAATTTTTCTTGTTCTTCTTTACTATTTTTCCCTTAATCTTTAAAAAAAAAAAACTTGTACCTTCCTTGATCAGTTATCAACTCAGAATTTGGATGAACACTAGGGGCTGGAGATTGCTCTCACTCACTTTCTTTAATCTTACCTAAACTTTGTCAAAATTGTCCTCTGCAAATTCATCTTCTTGTGTGTCTGCCAGTCCAAAACCCCTCCAAGTCATCTACAAAATTTCCTTCTCATTTGGCTCAAATTCTTTTCTCTTTTATATTTTTCTGCCACAACCTTCACCCACTGATTCTGGAAATGGAAGAAATTTGGAAAGTATTCCAATAGTGAGATCAGTGACTTAGAGGATAAAAACAGTTTAATACTGTTCACCTATTTCCAAATTCTTTTATAGAATCGAAGCAATTTACAACTCAACTAACAGTGTATCATTGTGCCTCTCTTCCTACTACCACTCTAACTTCAACTATTTTAGTCATTTATCATTTTTTTCCCATTTTGATATATGTGAAATAATGACTCAGAAATGTTTTCATTTGCATTTTTCATATTATTGGTGCTCTGGAATATTTATTTATGTAGTTTTTGAAGGTGTGGATTTCTTTTTCTTTTTCTTTTTTTTTGGCTAGGCAATGGGTTAAGTGACTTGCCCAGGGTCACACAACTAGTAAGTGTTATGTGTCTGAGGCCGGATTCAAACTCAGGTCCTCCTGAATCCAGGGCTGGTGCTCTATCCACTGTGCTACCTAGCTTCCCCATGTGGACTTCTTTTGAACTATATTTGTTTATATCATTTGACAAATTATTTATTAGGGAATCACTTGGTCCTATATTTTATCAATTATCAACATATTTTGGGTGTGAGATTGTGTTAGGAATGCTAATTGCAAAGATTTCCTCAAATTTGATAGCTTTCCTTCTTTTTTAGTTGCATTATTTTTCACATAAAAGCTTTTATATATATATATATATATATATATATACACATATATAAATTGTCTTCAGTTATCAGTTCAAAACCTTGTTTGGTAATGAAATATTTCCCTTAACCATGGGTCAAAAAGACTCCTCTCTCTCTCTGTCTCTCTCTCTCTCTCTCTGTCTCTCTCTGTCTCTCTCTCTCTCTCTCTCTCTCTCTCTCTCTCTCTCTCTCTCTCTCTCTCTCTTTCTCAACACGTTATCTTTTATATTCAGATAGCTTATCCATTAACAGCTTACTGTGGTATGTGGTTGCCAAACACAAATACATATATATGTATGTATGTATGTATGTATGTATGTATGTATGTATATGTATATAGTGTATAAGTGTATATGTGTGTATGTACACACACGCATATTCAAATTCATTTATCTCTAGGACTTGTTTATCTAGTGTGTTTTACTGATCAACATTTCCATTTTTAATGAAATCATTTTCAAGATTACTTTATAATACAGTATGTGATCTGGAAAAGCTAAGGGCCTTGAGCACTTTTTTTTCATATTTTTACAATGACATGTAAAAACAATTTTTGATATTATTTCTTTTTTAACTTTAAGTTCGGAATTCCCTCCTCCATTTTTCACTTCCCATGTGCCTCCCTGAGATGGCTAGTAATTTGATATAGACTATACACGTGCAATCACGCAAAATATATTCCCTTTTTGGTCATGTTGTGAAAAAAAATAAACAAAAAACCCACAAAAAATTAAAAAAGTGAAAAATAGTATCTTCAATCTGCATTCATGTTCCTACAGTTTTTTTTTTCTGGAGGTGAATAGCATTTTGCATCATAAGTCCTTTGGAATTATCTTGGATCTTTGAATACCTGAGATAACTGTCATTCACAGTTGATTATTATACAATATTACCATTATTGTGTACAATGTTATCCTGGTTCTGCTCACTTCACTCTGCATTGGTTCATGTAAGTCTTTCTAGGTTTTTCTAAAAGCATCCTTTTTGTCCTTTCTTGTAGCATAAACAATATTCCATCAAAATCATATAACACAACTTTTCATCATTCCTCAGTTGATGAACATTCCCTTATTTTCCAGGTTTTTTGTCAATATAAAAAGAGGTACCATAAATATTTTGTACAAATAGGTTATTTTCCTTTTTTAACTTTTTTTGGGATATTGACCTAGTAGTGGCATTGCTGAGGGAAAGGGTATGCAGTTTTATAGCTCTTTGGCCATAGTTCCAAATTGCTCGCCAGAATGGTTGGATAAATTCACAGTTCCACCAAAAGTGTGCATTAGTGTTCTAATTTTCCCACATCCTCTCTAACAAATAGCAATTTCCTTTTCTGCCACATCAGACAATCTGATAGGTATGGGGTGGTACCTCAGAATTGTTTTAGTTTGCATTTCTCTAATCAGTAGTGTAGAGTATTCATATGACTACAGATAGATTTGATTTCTTCATCTGAAAACTGGATATTCATATTTTTGACAATTTATCATTTGGGGAATTATATAGTCTTATAAATTTCAATTATTTCTCTATATATTTGGAAAATGAAAGCTTTAATCAAAATATTTTCTGTAAAATTAAAATAAAATCCCCAGCTTTCTTCCTTTCTTCTAATTTTGTCTGCATTGGTTTTGTTTGTGAAAAATGTTTTTATTTAATGCAATAAAGATCACCCATTAGAGATCTTATAATGTTCCCTTTTTCTTGTTTAGTCATAAATTCTTCCATTATTCATAAATCTGACAGGGAAACTATTCCAAGTTCTCCTCATTTTAAGGAAAGCTACACATATTCCTATGTGCTCTTGTATTTTATTAGGTGAGGGTGTATTTTTTGAAAGCTTTTTTCTGCATCTATTAAGATAATAATAAGGTTTGGGGTTTTTTTATTATTATTTTGTTACTGAGATGGTCACTTATGCTTATAGTTTTGCCACTATTGAACCAGCCCCTCAATCCTGGAATAAATCCCACTTGGTCACAGTATATGATCTTTTTGATATATTGCTATAATCTCCCTGCATCAATATTCATCAGGAAATTGGTCTATAGCTTTCTTTCTCTGTTTTTGTTCTTCCTGGTTTAGGTATCAGCACCATATTTGTGTCATCGAAGGAATTTGGAAGGACTCCTTCTTTCCCTATTTTTCCAAATAATTTATATAGTATTAGAATCAATCATTCCTCAAATTATTAGTAAAATTCACTTGTACATCCATGTGGTCCTGGGGAATTTTTTTTTAGAGAGATCATTGATGGCTTGTTCAAGTTCTTTTTCTCTAAGATAGGGTTATATATATTTATGCCTAATTGTGTCTAATGGTATCCATCTCTAGGGTGGGAGAGGGAAGGAAGAAAAAAATTTACATGATAATTTCACTGTATATATTAAAGGAATGTCAAGTTGTGCATAGTAGATTTGCAATTTCTTGTACAATCATCTTTTTTTTAATTGTACTACATTATGGAAATTTTTTTTATCCCATAAATTAAAAGTAAATTTTTAAAAAGTAACAAAAGATCGAGTTATTTAAGTATTCTATTTCCTTTTTTGATAATCTAGGCAATACGTATTTTGTAAATATTGATCCATTTAACTTTGTTAGATTTATTGGCATACAATTGGGCAAAATAGTTGTTAACAATTGCTTTAATTTCTTCTTCTTTTGGTGGTAAATTCACCCTTTTCATTTTTTATAGTGGTAAATTTGTTTTTATTTTTTCTTCCTCCTTTTTAAATAAAATTAACCAATGGTTCATTTATTTTATTTTATTCAAAAAAACCCCTAACTGCTAGTTATATTTATTAGGACAATGGTTTTATTACTTTCAATTTTATTGATCTCTCCTTTGATTTTCAGGATTTCCTTCCCCCCCTTTTCCACCCTTCCTTTTATCACCCCTTTCTTCTCTTGCCTCCACCCCTCCTACTTCCCTGTGGTGTGAGATAGATTTCAGTATCCAACTTACTGTATATGTTGTTCCTTCTTTGTGCCAATCTTGATGAGAGTAAGGTTCAAGCATTGTCCTCTGAGCCACATCTTCTCCTCCAAAGTAAAAGATTTTTTGAAGCTCCTTTATGTGAGATAATTTATCATATTGTACTTCTGCTTTCCCATTTCTCCCTTCACATCTATTTTTTACTCCTTAATTTTATTTTTTATATAATTTCAGCATAGTCAACTCACACCTGAGCCCTCTGTCTATGTTCAATCCTTCTAATAGCCCTAATAAAGAAAAAAAAATCATGGGATTTATATGTATCATCTTCCCATGTAGGATGTAAATAGTTTTGCCTTATTAAATCCCTTATAATTCCTCTCTCTTGTTTACCTTTTTTGTTTCTCTTGAACCTTATATTTGAAATCAAATTTTCCATTCAGCTCTTGTCTTTTCATCATAAATTTGAAAATCCTCTATTTCACTGAATATCCATCTTTTTCCTGCAAGATTATATTCAGTTTTGCTGGGCAGGTAATTCTTGGTTGTAACCCTATCTAATTGTATTCTGGAATATCGTGTTCTCAGCCCCTCTATCCTTTAATGCAGAAGCTGCTAATGCTTGTGTTATGCAGCACTATGGTATTTGAAGCAAGTAGACCATTTGCTAGGCTATTGTAAGAAGTCAGCAGGAAATGATGAAGACCTAAACTAACATCTTGGTCACATAAGAGGTGAGAAGGAGAACAACATGAGAGGTGTGACAATGAAGTTAAATAGATTTGGCAACCAATTGGATATTTATGGAATTGAGGCAAGATGAAAATTAGAGAATGATACCAAGGTGGTCAACACGGGTAAATGGGAGAAAGTGGTATGCTATATAGCAATAGTAATATCAGGAAATGAGGTGTTTTATGGGGAAATGTAATAAGTTTTTGTCTGGACATGCTAAGTCAGAGAAGGATTTCAGATATCTATCTGGAGGTGATGTAGACCTAGAGAGAGACTAGGCTAGATATACAGTTCTGGGAATCCTTTGCAGAAATGGTAGTTGAACTTACAGGACCTTATAAAGAAAGATAAAAGATAAAGTGATTTAGGAGAGATCCTTGGGTTATATCCATTGAATTTGGCAATTATAATCATAACTTTGTAGAGGACAGTAGCAATTGAGTGATTGGGTCAGAAGTTAGAATGCAAGGGATTGAGGAGTGAGAAGAATGTTAGGCAATGAGTATAAAATGCTTCTAAACATTAGAGTAAAAGAAAAAAAATATATATATATATGGATGGATGGATGGATGGATGGATGGATAAGTTTGACTGGGTATCAGCACAACTGGGGAAATATTTCCTCCCTGACTTTCTATGTTTTCTAGGTAAACCATCCTATGCCTACAAATAGGAATAAATTTTCCTCCTCACCTTTTTGGTGAGGTTTATTTCTTTATTTTATTTCTCTTTTCATTGCTATAACTGCCATTTCTAGTATCTACATAATACTAGGTGAGTCTTCCTGTTGAGATGATGTAAAAAGTTGAAAGGATCCCAGTCCTCCTTTACAAGTGAATAAAAAGAATAAATGAAAACATTTGAAAGGGACTTCATATATATTTATATTAAAGAAAGCTAAAGAAAAAGAAGTAAATGTATTTAACTAATTCATAAACCACATAAAAAGATTTTCAAAAGTCAGTTGAGACTGGGACAAAAGTTGCACCAAGAAAGTCTATGCTAAACTCTGATAAATGGGCTGAAACTTGTGATTGCTAAGAAAGTGGTAACTCCAAGGAAGCAATTTGAAATTTTAATAAATAGGCAGGATGAAGAAAGTCTAAAAGAAAACCCACATGGGGGGGGGGGTGTAAAGCATGTGAGCTTCAATAACCAATCCTAAAGCAAATCAATCCTAAAGCAAAGTCTGCGCCCTCATATGTCCAAGGACTGAAATGGGAAATACAAATGGAAAGAAGAAAGCCTTGAAATGAATAAAGAATTAACATGAATCAAGAGGAGGCCCCAGTCAAAAATAATAAATAAACAAATAAATAAACAAACAAATGAATGAATGGATAAATAAATAAACAAATAGATAGATAAATAAATGCTCAGAAAGAGTAACTCCATAGAGCAAAAACTAAAAGATGAGCTGGATGAAATTAAGAATGAGAAAATTTTTTATAATGAATATAGAATTCTGGAGGAAGACAAAACATTAAAAAATGGGGGAAAAAATCTTAGAACAAAAGGTGAAAAATTTTACATGAGTAGTGGACTCCTTACAAAAGAAAATAGAACAAACATCCATAACTCAATTACTCCATGACCTAACAAAAATATTACAGCAAAATAAAAAATGGAAGAAAATCTAAAGTATCCCTTTTAAGAAATAGTTGGCATGAAACTAGCATAAGAAATGGGAACTTTAAGAATCATGTGGCTCCTTAAAAACTACAACTAACAAACAAAAAACCTTGAAGACCATATTTCAAAAAAGAATCTTAAAACAATACTGTCAATATTTATTAGAACCTGAGGCCAAATGAGGAATAGAAAGAGAAGAACAAGAACAAGAAGGAGGAGGAAGGAGATGAAAGAGAGGAAGAGGAACAGAGAAAAGAAATTCAAGTGTCAAGGCATCAGAGTCAAGATCAAATGAGACTATTGCAAAAGGAGAAAAAAAAATCTTGGTATAAGTTATTTTTCAATACTCACAGCCAAGAATGACTTAAGCCTGCAAAACTGAGAAAAATGGTTTTGGGGGGAAGGCATTTAGTAGAAAAGGCAACTTTCAATTATTCCTATTGAAGGATTAAGGGGCTTACATACAGAACACATTGCTCTCCAAATATAAGTGCTCCATGACCCCAGATGAATACCACCTACTTGGAGCTGAAGGTTCAATCAGGCCTAAGGAGTTCTGAGAGGAGTAGCTAAATTGTCCTATATATGTTCCTCAGGAAGTGTCTTTTTATTGGATATTTCCTCAATCAGAGGCTGGCACTTAGCTTCCAGATCATGGACTTAAGAAGTATCCCTGATTGGTTTAACCTATGATAAATATGAACTACAGTCACACTAACCCAATTCTCAACCTACTACATTTTGGAAGACAAAATAATAAAAGGCATGGAGATAGAAGTGATTAGGATAAATCCTAAGAATGTTTACTAGTTCAAATATGTTGGTAAATGGGATGCATAAGAGGAAATAATGCAAAATGTATTTAGAAAGGAGGCTTGGAGCCATATTATGAAAGGTCTTGAATGTGAGGCTATGGAATTTTTGCTCTGTTAATTAGACCTTAAAAGAGAAATTCTTTACCCTCATATTGAAGACCATGCAGACCTAGGGAAATTGAGAATGTCAGTTCCATAGCAGTCATGAGACAACTTTTAATAATATTTAAGTGTAAAAGTGAATCTTTATATTTTTCTTCTAAAGCTGGCCATGATTATTTAACAAAGAAATTTAAAGTAGTTATACATGTATGTTTCCATAAAAAATTATTTGTGAAGCCTTACAAAATGACTAGGTCCCCTAAATCACTATGGTTATATGATTTACAGTTAAAATTCTTTGATAAAAATTGTAGTATAACATGCCCAAGTTATTCTGTGCAGATCTTTACCAGTCTGACCTGACCCCTGAGCAGATTCCCAGGTGCTTTTGGAAGTGCCAGATGTTTAAAATTCTAGAATTTGTTCATTGTCTAGAAAGTAATCAGGAGTATCCCAGCACCAATTGCCTACACACCTCCTGACATATGTTGGTTGACTATATACCAGGAAATTCTGGCATTCAAAAATACCCATGTAGACCTTAGTTATAACAAAATCCTACCCATGGGATTCAAGTCCCAATTTTTTTGGCAGGAGGAGTAGAAGGGTAAATTGCATGGCTCAGGAAAATGCCTTACAGAATTTAGTAAACAAAAAAGAAATGGAATAAAGCCAATTCAACATATTGCAGCCTCTCCTCATTTGGTACCAAGACACTACAAATTTTGACCACAGTACTAATGAAGATTATGTATTATACAGAATAGAAGAATGAAATTCTTGCAATAGGGAAAATGAATTAATGAAGTTTAATAGGAAGCACATTCAAGGAAAAAAACTAATTTGTACAAATAAAAAGGCATTTTAATATACTGAACCAATTTCAAACCATATCTCCTTCTTAAAAGCAGGAATTACTATATTTTCCATTCTTTGTATCCTTAGAGCTTAACACAATGCCTGGCACATGGTCTGTGCTTAAAAATGCTAGCTAACTGACTGAAGAAGTGAAATATGCATACTCCCTTCAAGAGTCACTTTGTTCAGTCATGTCAAACTCTTCATGACCTCATTTGGGTTTTATTGGCAAGGATACTGGAGTGGTTTGCTATTTCCTTGTCCAGTTAATTTTACAGATAAGGAAACTGAGGCAAATTGACTTGCCAAGGGTCACACACATAGTAAGTGTCTGAGTCCGGATTTGAATTCTGATTTTCCTGAGTCCAGCCTTTATGCTCTATCCACTGTGCCAAGTCACTAGCATTAACTAAATGAATCCTAGTCATGTCAATTTATCTCCCTGAGAAAATAACACAGACTTAGGCAACTTAGAAATGATATGGACCTAGGGATAAATACTAGTAATGTGCTTTTCATTAGTACAAGAAAATCCCCTTGTGGGTAAACTCCCTCTACAAAACCATGAATGCAGATAATCAGCTTCTTTGCAAAGCGTAGTTGAGGTAATGGGCTAGATCACTGAGAAATTGAGTGAAAATTACCAGCATTCATCAAATGTATACCTTGAACCCAGATCTCCCTGGCTTTGAGTCTGGCTCTCTATCTACTATGCCAAGCTGCTTCTCAAAATTTGCATTATATTTTTGTACCTTTTATATGTTAACACATTTACAGATCATTCACAATTATTGTCTATAGTCTTTATTCCAGGAGCTTAATATATCTATATACATTCTTATATGTATAACTTATAGAGAACCACACATGTTTATCATTTATATCATTACGTTTCTACATAATAGAAATAGAATAGAAAAATACTCCTTATTCCATCATTTGTAACGCTTCACTGAGCCATCACTCCTCTTATGAAGTTCACAGCACCAAAATGATTTACACTCTCTAATTTTTGGTAACAATTATCTATCTGCCTCTAGGTCATTTTCTTGCCTAATTTAATGAGTTTGGTCTTGATTCTCTGTATTTCTCTCCTCTACAACTCATGCTCTTATACTTGGAAAATTCATTATCAAAGTTGACGCTCCCCAAAACTCCCTAACCTCTCAATTCCTCATTCGCTTTAAATACCATGACCTCTTCCTTCACTCTACCTCAGCCCCACGTAGGGATATTCCCATTCTAGATTTCACTATTACTCATGAATGTTGTACTTCCTTACTGAAAAATTCTGACATTCCTTTATACGGGAATTGACAATTAATTTATGAAATTAGGACACATGGATAGGTATGCTAAGTTCTTTGGGTACTCACCAGGAAAGAACATGATAGCAGTGGGAAATGTGGCCATAATCCCACTTTAATTAGGCATTGAGGGTACTGAGACAAACTCAAAAGGTATACAGAGGAAGACAGCATGAAGACAGGGAATAGGATGGTGAGGGGAGGCAGGTATCATGGAGAAGGGAAATGGAAAGGGTGAGGCATAGATGATCATTCACATAAGTGTGGTTTAGAGTTGGGAAACACTAGGCAGCATTGACTTGATGATGAGATAATGTTAGGGGGAGCAGGGCAGGAGTTTGAGATTATATATATATATATACATATATATATACATATACATATATATAAAATATATATTATATATATACACATACACACACATATATACACACACAGACATATGTACATACATACATATATACATATATATGGGGGAGATAAGATAACAGGTAAGAGTTAGTCAATTCTCCTCATATATAAATATATATATTTGCATGTATTTACATAAACTTTCTTCCCCATATATATATATATATATGGGGAAATTGACTAACTCTTATCTGTGCCCCCTTGGGGCTAGTTTATTAACATGTCCAAATCATTTCAAAGTTATCGTTAAAACTTTAAAGTTCACATGTCCATGTCATCTTAAAGTGTCAGCACCTTTTTGTGGTCTGGAACTGGAAGTCTGTAATTTGTCTCGGATTTAAATATTATAGGACCGGAAGGCCCTGACAACAACACCTGGATGACTTCTACTGATTAAACACTTATTGCCAGGCTGTGAATTTTGGTTAATACATGACATAGTTAGTAAATTATGCTACTGTGGTCTTTGGGAAAGTTTGTATGATTTCCCATTCCCCCTTGTAATCTTATCTCCTGCTATCACCATTTTATACTGGCTACTTATACACTTACTTATTATACTGACTAGAAATATAGTAGGGGATGGTCAGGGGAACTAGAACAAGATACATTTTTAACACAATATGACTATAAATTCTTATGATTATACTTTTATCCTCCTTATTCTTTTTTTAATTTTTTTTAATTGTTCTTTGCCTGCATCATGAATTCCAGCCACTCCACCTCTTAGTAATTTTTTAGGCTCTGGTCTAACTTCACTTTCTTCCCATCAAAACTCAACTCTACAATGTCATCAACTCTCAAATCTTTCACCTGCTTATCTTCTTGCAGCTCATCCTTTGCCAAAACACAGCTCTGGATTACTTCTATTAAATGTCTTTTCCATTCCTACTCACAAGCTGCAAAAAGGAGCTGGAAGAAGTCACACAACTGTATTAATTGAATACATTATAAATTCATGTCAACCAAATTCAGGTAGGTTTTCAATGAAGCGAAGCAATCCTTTTCTTACTCTCTGATTCTCAATCTCACTCCCCTCTGCCCACAGACATTATTACAAACCTTTCCTGCTTTGCTCAAATCTTTCATGCTTGTCATTCCACCCAACTCTCACCTGAGGAATCACATCTTACTTTACTAAGAAAGCTGTAGCCAGTCTCCATGAGCTCCCTCACCTCCCCTTCATTCATCTCAAAACCCTAAAAATTCACTCTTGAATAAACAGATTGCTATTGGACATTTCTTTTGTTTGTTTGTTTGTTTGTTTGTTTGTTTACATATACTTTTCACATGTGTTTATTTTATTTTTTGTGTATGGAATAAAGCAACATTTCCATTACACTACATAATTAAAAACAAACAGAATTGCACATGAAACTGCAGAGATATTATGTGTGATTTGGTATATCTTTCAAATCTATAACACGGTTTTAGTATACATTTATATTTCCCCTCCCTCCCTTCTACCCAGTTCCAGAAATGGCTACCAGCAGGCACAAATAGGTATATAATATGAAAAATTATTATGTACATAATTTTACTTATCAGTTCTTTCTTTGGATGCATTTCAAACTGAATGTCCTGAGATATTTCAAGCTCAACATGCCCAAAACAGAAGTCGGTATCATTTCCCCAAAATCTGCCACTCTTTCTACTATCTTTATTTCTGTTGATGGCGCCAGAATCCTTCTAGTCTCCAGGTTAAAAACCTTAGTATCATTCTTAACTCCTTCTTCTTTCTCATTCTGCATAGAGACTATCTATTTCATCTAAGAAAACATATAAACTCCTTTATTAATCTTTTTCACACCTTTCATGTCCCATACCCAATCTCTTTTCATCATTGTGTTTCTCCCCTTGAGTTCAGCAACATAGCCAAATTTTCGTCCTTTCTGTTCCTTACTTATATAAGGCACTCCATCTCCAATCACTGGCTTTTGTATGGGCTTTCCAATATTTCTAGAATATACTTCTTCCATAATTATGTCTCCTTTTTCTTCAAGGAAGACCTCAAATATGATTTTCTACATGTAACTTTTCCTGATATCCTCAAATACTAGTGCCCTCCCTCCCACACTTGGCACTTAACTACTTTGCCTTTATTTGCATTTAGTCTCTGTATTTACTGAACATATGTAAACATGTACTTATCTTCCCATTAGAAGAATGTAAGCACCTCAAAATGAGGAATTATTTCGTTCTTCTTACCTATATCTTCAATACATATTATTGTGCCTAACACATAGAAGATACTTAAGAAATACTTACAAATTGCTTGCTTGGTTGCTATCTCTTGTCACCTCACATGAATGGCACACCTTCTTTTTCAAAAAGTACATATTGAACTTCCAGGAACCAAATGGTGGAGTAAGTGGTAAATCTCCATAACTCTCCCATATTCACCTCCAAACAACCAAAAAATAGTATCCCAAAATGAATCCTGAAACAGCACAATCAGCAAAAAGATGGGAAGAAACAATCTTTTAGCCCAAGAAACTTGGAAGACCAATGAAAAAAGTCTGTCTCATTTTGGTAAAAGGGGAAAGCAGTGCAGAACAGGAGGCATCCCTGCAAGCCAGCTGCAACCCACATCTCAGCAAATCAGTGGGAGATCCTGAACTCCAGTGTGGTAAAGCAGGCAAATGGCAACACCAGGACCCCCCATGTGCCTAAGCAGAGCCAAGGTAATGGGCAGACTTCAGCTCCCAGAATCCCCACAAGAATCCCCCAAGTGAACATACATGTGCTTCAGCATAGCCCTGGGCAAACAGGGAGCCTCCAGTGGCCAGATCTCTGTGTGCTTTAGTGTAGTCCTGGGAAAATACAAAAACGTTCCACTAGCCTCAGCACATGTCAGACACCAGCATTAGAAGGTTATCTCAGAACCAGGTAAGCTGCAAGACCTCCTATGGCCTCCAGCAGTGCCAACCCTCCCACAACTTATTCCCTCAACACAGCACCAGACATGAAGGTTCTTTGTGGTCCTCAGGGCAACAACAGTGCAGCATCAGGCCTGCAGCCTCTGGCACAAGAAACCTGAGACAATGCCCCTTACATCCCGGGAGCAGAGATCAAATTTAAAAGAAAAGAAAAAGGTCAAAAAAGATGAGCAAAAACAAACAAACAAACAAAAACCAATCTGACTGTAAAAGTTATTATAGTCACAGGGAAGATCAGCACACAAACTCAGAAGAGGGACAAAATCAACACACCTTTGAGAAAAACCCCAAAGAAAAATGGGAATTCATCTCAAGCCCAGAAAGAACTCACAGAAAAGCTTAAAAAGGACCATAAAATCATATGAGAGATAGAAGAATTAATGGGAAAATAAATGAGTGATGCAAAAAAAATTATGAAAAAAAGAGTCAACAGCTTGGGAAAAGAACACAATTGCTTAAAAAGTAGAATTGCCCAAATGGAAAAGGAGATGCAACAATCCACTGAAGAAAACAATTCCTTAAAGAGTACAACTGGACAAATGGAAAAGGAAGTGCAAAAGCTACCTGACGAAAACAACTCCTAAAAAGTTAAAATTGGGCAAGTGGAAGCTAAGGAATCTATGAGATGTCAAGAATCAAACAAATTCAAAAGAATTGGGGGGGAGAGAGAAAGGAAGATAATGTAAAATATATCATGGGAAAAACAACTGACATGGAAAATAGATCCAGGAGAGACAACATCAGAATCATTGGACTACCTAAAAGCCATAATCAAAAGGAGGACCCAGCCAGCATTCTTCAAGAAATTATCAAGGAAAACTGCCCGATAACCAGGAACCAGAGGGCAAAATAGGCATTGAAAGAATCCATCAATCACCTCAGGAAGTAGATGCCAAAAGAAAAACTGCAAGGAACATTATACCCAAATTTCAGAACTATCAGGTCAAGGAAAAATATTGAAAGTGGCCAGAAAGAAACAATTCAGATATCAGGTAGCCACAATTAGGATTACAGAGGACTTAGCAGCTACAATATTAAGGGATCAGAGATCATGGACCATTGTATTTCAGAAGGCAAAGGAGCTAGGACTACAACTGGGAATCACCTACCCAGAAAAATTAAGCATAATACTACTAGGTCATTTAATGTAATAAAATGATTTTGAACTTTCATGAGAAGACCAAAATTGAACCAAAAAAATTGATTTTCAGTATCAATACCTAAGAGAAGCCTAAAAAGGTAAAAAGAGAATAGAAAACTTTAGGGATTCAATAGAGTCAAACTGTTTACATCCCTATATAGGAAGATGATGCTTGTAATTCTTAAAAATTATACCACTAATAGTACAGCTAGAAGGAATATTCATAGATAGAGGTACTGGTATAGGGTGAATTTGTGGGAATGACATGAAAATAATTAAGTTATAAAGATAGGAGTACACTGGGTACAGAAGGAGAAAGGTAGAATGGGGTAAATTATTTCACAAGAAGAGGTGCAAAAGATCTATTACAGTGAAGGGAAAGATGGGAGAGTGGGTGATAGGCAACCTTACTGTCATCAATATTGGCTCAAAGGGGAATAATATACACAGTCAATTGAATATAGAAATCCACCTTACCCAACAGGAAAATAGGAAGGGAGGAGATTTAGTAAAAGGGGTAGAGGGGACTCATAGAAGAGAGGACAGACTGAGGCAGGCAATAGATAAAAGTAAAACACCGTAGAGGAGAGAAAATGTGAAAGGAGAGGGAGGACAAACAATAGGAAAATTAGGATGGAGGGAAATACACAGTAATTGTAACTGTGAATGGAGTGAACTCTCCCATAAAACAGAAGCAGATAGCAGAGTGTATCAAAAACCAAAATCCTACAATAAGTTGTTTGCAAAAAACACACTTGAAGCAGAGAGATACACACAGAGTAAAGGCAAAGGGCTAGAACAGAATCTATTATGCTTCAGTTAAAGAAAGAAAAAAAAAGCAAGGATAGCAATCCTGGTCTCAGGTAAAGAAAAAGAAAAAAATATACCTAATTAAAAGATATAAGGAAGGAAATTACATATTGCTGAAAGGTAATATAGACAATGAAGTAATATTAATATTATATATATACATATATGTGTATATATACACATTTATATATATACACATATATATATATACATATATATACACATATACACATTTATATATATACATATATATACACATATACACATTTATATATATACACATATATATATATACACATATGCACCAAGTGGTATAGCATCCAAATTCTTAAAGAAGTTCAGTGAGTGTAGGTTTATGACAAACAAGAGGTAGAGAGCATTATGAAATGTAACACAGATAATTTTGATGATAGTACATTAAAAAGCTTTTGCACAAACAAAATCAATGCAACTGAGATTGGCAGGAAAACAGAAAACTAGGAAACAATCTTTACAACAAGTGTCTCTGATAAAGGTCTCATTTCTTAAATATATAGAGAGCTGAGTCAAATCTATAAGAATATCAGCCATTTCCCAAATAACAAATGGTCAAAGAATATGAACAGGCAATTTTCAGATGAAGAAATCAATTGGCATATGAAGAAGTGCCCTAAATCACTTTTTGTTAGAGAAATGAAAATTAAACTCTGAGATATCATCTCATACCTCTCAGTCTGACTAATATGACAGAAAAGGAAAATGATAAATGTTGGAGAGGATGTTGGAAAATTGGGACACTAATGCATTGTTGGTGGAGTTGTGAACTCATCCAACCATTATGGAGGGCAATTTGGAGCTATAATCAAAGGGCAACCAAAATGTGCATACAGTTGTACAAATCCAGCAATGCCACTACTAGGTCTATATCTCAAAGAGATAAGAAAAAAGGGAAAAGGACCTATATGTGCAAAAATATGTATAGCAGCCTTTTTTGTGGTGGTAAAATAATGGAACTTCAGAAGATGCCCATCAATTGGGGAATGACTGAACAAGCTGTGTTATATGCATGTAATGGAATATTATTGTTCAGTAAGAAAGGATGAACAGGCAGATTTCAGAAAAGCCTGGAAAGACTTGTATGAACTAATGCAAAGCAAAATGAGAAGAACCAGGAAAACATTGTACACAGTATCAGAAACATTGTATTATGATCAACTATGATAGACTTAGCTTTTCTCAACAACACAATGATCCAAGACAAGTACAAAGGACTCAGGAAGGAAAAAAGTTTTCCACATTCACATAAAGAATTGATGGACTCTGAATGCAGATCAAAGCATATTTTTTCACTTAATTTATTCTTTTTTTGTGGTTATTTTCTTTTAATCTGTTTCTTCTTTCACAAAACTGTGACTAATATGGAAATACATTTTACATGACAGCACATGTATAACCTCTATCCAACTGTTTACCATTTTAGGAAGAGGGTAGGAAAGGGAGTAAGGGAGAAAAATTTGGAACTCAGAATCTTGTAAAAATCAATGCTAAATTTCATCTTGCCATGTAATTGGGAAAAAAATAAAATGCTATTTAAAGCAAAGTAAAATAACTACACAAAGGTACATACTGATCACATCTCTTGTTCCTTTTTCTTCATAGATCATCATTGCATATATGTTACAGCTCATTTGCTCTTCACAACCCCCTCCCAAAAAAAAAAAAACATGCATCTCTCTATTGGTTTTTAGGTCACTAACTTCATTTTCACAGAGATTTTTCTGTTCTAAGATTTGGAACAATGAAGCTTTTTCAAGGGAATATTTTGTTAAAAACATAGTTCTTGTTCCATGAAATGGTTTGGGATCAATACAATCACAATTTTCAATATTGAATGCTACCTAATTTTTATGTTATTCAATTTTAAGTACAATTAGTTATCCATCTGCAAATGTATACTTGGTCTAGTCCAGCCACTTTACCCATATTCCATTCTAGTAAGTTGTTAGGGCTTAAATATGATGGTTCCTCTGTCACTGATGATAAAAAATAGATCACAGAAATCTAGACAAATTTGTTCTGTCTTCTACAACCTTGCTGACCTTGTGACTAATATCTATGAATGCTTTCAAGATGATGTAACCAAGTTTTTTTTTTATAGACTTGTTTCACTTCCATTTATTTTCTCCATCTTATTAGATGACACTGATTATAATCTGCTACCCTTTTCTTTAATGTTTACCTAAAACTTATTCTAAAATGGCTTGTTTTCTTTCTTCTTAAGCTCTTGCCATTTCCACATCAACAACTTGTTCTTTCTCATTGGTCAAAATCAAGTCATAAATAGTTGTTGCCAAGAGTTGTCCCAAATTTAGCAGCTGCTCTATTTATGAGACTTCCATCAATGATAGGAAAAGATGAAGTTCCTCATCATAAGAATACCCTGATCTGCTCCAGTTCTAGTTTAGTGGTGTGTGTAAGAAATTCATCATTAATTTATTGCAATTGGCCAGATGGTCCCTAATATAACTTCACCTATAATTCTACAAATATATTTCACAATTTTTTAACTCTTTGTAGATAGGTGTCTGTGTGTGTATGTTTCCTTGTCATTCAGAAGATACTTTGAGAAACAAGACACTTTCCCCAAATTGCTTTGTACGAGAGATGATGTATTGCATTGGCTCATAAGGTTGACCCCAGATTCACTCTTTTTTCTTTCTTTATTTTTTTTAGCCAAAGACAAGGTTTATTAGAATATCTGTCATATCAGGCAGACTTTAAGCATTTGCATCGCTAATGCAAGCAGGCCAGATTTTTAGAATCTGAGCACCTTAATAGAGACAAGACAGACCTTATATTCAGAAAGATTGTGGGAGAGATCTAGGAGTGGCCAGGTAGTCTGCTGGGACTGTGAGGTAACAGAATGCCAGGGATCTGGACCACATGGCCAATGGAGAATGGAGCCTAGCTAGGATTAAGGGTGGGAAATGGCCAGGGGGCCATAGGAGGTAAGACAATGGAGAGCTAGGCTAGGTTAAGAGTAACAGAGAATTGGGAGATTGGGCATAGCCACAATGAAAGGCCACTTGATGGGATTATAGCCTCAGGCAATCTCCAGTGATTTGGCCAAGTGGGAAAATCCAGGGTTTTTCCTTTTTGGAGTCTAGATCCCATCCTCATCATTCCCCCCTTCAAACAATTGGGACTCAAATTATTTTGGGGTAAAGGGAGAAGGTCTTGGCTTCTGAAACTTCTAACTGCTGGCAAGGGGCATAGAGCTGTCCCTGCCTTAAGAGAAGGTTGACTGGAACCAAGCACAGGTTGAATCCAGGGAACGATGGAAAGACATTGGCTAGTACCTGCTGTTTGCTACCATATGTAGGTGAATGGCCTATAGTCTGGAAGACACAAATCTGACAGAAAAGTCTGCAGGGCCCAGATATAACAGGGTAAAACATCCTTAGCTCTGTTTGGATTCAGATAACTCAGTTTTCCAACCATGCTGTATCAAATCCACCTCATAGCCAGACTCAAGAATAGCCAGGTGGGTGACATTCCTTTTCAAAGGAACAGAATCCCATCTTAGACTGAGTCTAAAATTGTCCTCTCAGCTTTTCCCAGTGCTGACTCCCCACTAATATCACATTCTCTGAGTAGCTTGTGGTATTTCTCCCGTGAGCTTTTACCTCAAACAGCAAGTTTCACTAATCACATCTTAGGAAAAACTTTTCCTAGATTTGCATATCAAATTTAAATTTGTTCTGGTATAAAAAGCCAATCATAGAGATTATTTCTATATACCTGCAAATTCTCAGCAAGACAAAACCCAAACAAGCTTTTTGGCAAGTTTACACATTAAAACAATAACCAACAATAGCCAAATTATTTTAGTGGTAACCAAATTATGAAAAGTTGCTTGACATAACCGATGCAAAAAAGTTTACCAATTTGAAATTTGAAACAAGCCCATTACTAATCAGGTGACTTTAGCTTTGTAAGATGCATTTCTAAATTATTTTACAGAGAGAATCAGCACCTCATCATTAACAGTTAAAACTACAACTTCAAAACAGCATACTTACCCAAGTCTGGTGGCTAGCGTCTCTATCTTGCACATGATGTGCTGACCCTGGGTGTTGCTTCCAGGCAAAGGCTGCCCCAGAACCCAAGGCTGTTGCCAGTGAGGCCCATACTGTAGACTGCAAATTCAGAGGTTGGAGGCAGAGGAGGGTGAAATTCTCTTCTCCTATGAGATGGATTAACAGATACTCTCTTAACTCAAGGGAAAAGATTGACCAGGATTGTAAGGAGGTGTTTCAAAACTCCTTAATGATTGATCACAAAACTTCCAGAATCTGCTAAGATGTTTTTAGCTTTTCTGACTTTTCTCTGTTGCCTCCCTGAAGGAGGATTCAGCGGTGTAGAGGGAAGGGAGTAAGTAAGCCTCAAGGAACCTGCACCTGCACCTGCACAAGCACCTGCAGTTTTCCCAATTCCCTAGTGCCTGGGAGAATTGACGGAATTGGGCATATGCTTCCTGATAGGGTGTCAGTCCTTGTCCTCTGTGCTGCAGAGGTGTGGTTTAGGGCCTGAAACCACACTAGTGGACTGAGAGCCTGAGAACATCAGGCTGAGTATGAGACAGCCTCATAACTGTCTGCTCAAAAAATACATCCAAGTCTTTTTAGGTGCCTGGAGAATGACCCCAACTGCAGGGCAAGAAAGAAGGGGTGGGGAGGGACTTTTGCTTCCGGGAGCCAAGATGGCAGAGTAAAAAGGTAGTTGCTCTCACCCTCCCCTATCAACCTCTGAAAATCCCAGAAAATAGCACCCCAGAAAAAAAAAACCTGGAACAGCTGAACTAAAAGAAAGACAGGGAATTGAATTGCAATAGCCCAGTAAATGAGTCTCCCAGTGCCTCAGCAAAAATAAGGGAAGCAGCACTACAAAGGACCCTAGGCAGATAAGCACCCTGCAGCTGCAGTGTTCATCTGAAAGGAGCTGAAGAAAGCAACCTAGAGTCTTCCTAAAGTCCCAGCCTTGTTGATTCCAACCCAACACCAGGTAAACTTTCAGAACCCTACAGTCTCCAACTATCAACCAGGAGGAGATTCTGAAACACAGGTGGGAGAGCAGGCAAACACCAACACCTGGATCTCCATGTGCCTCAGTGAGGGTGGGGGAACTACCAGCTCAGAAAACCACCAGGTACCTCGGCACTGTACTACAAAGGAATCTCCAAGTGCATTAGCAGGAACAAAGGAGGCAGCATTGAAAGGGACCCCAGGCAGATGAACACCCTGAAGCACCCATCTAAAAGGAACTGAAGAAAGCTAAAGAAAGGAAAAGCAGGCAACCTAGAATATAGAATCCCCTGAAAGTTCCAGCCTTGCTGATTCCAGCCCAATATGAGGTAAGCTGCCAAAACCCTACAGCCTCCAATTGCCAACATAAGACGCCCCAGCACACAAAGCCAGTGACCAAGACCCAGGCTCCCAACACAAGAAGCTTGGGTCAGTGCCCTCTGTTCCCCAGCAGTAGAGCTCAATTATAGAGGGCAGGCTTTGGGGAGTTGGAGGGCTTAGGCCAGCCCGGGTCGTACTAAGCCCAACAGCTGTGAAACTCGGGATTTCAGCTCGCCACCCCCCCTTCAGTCTCTTGAGAACAGGATGCAGGAAGGGAGGAAATGGATAGCGTACTGGACAGGACACAAGAAAGAAAGTAACAGACAAGGTACAAGGAAGTAAGGAAATCACTTAATCAGGTTTGTGCTTTTCATGGAAAATAGTGTTACTATTGCTTGATCCAGTACTATATAAGCCTGAGCCCTCAGATCAATAAACGAAGTTTG
Organism: Phascolarctos cinereus; assembly: GCF_003287225.1. Classification (NCBI taxonomy): domain Eukaryota; kingdom Metazoa; phylum Chordata; class Mammalia; order Diprotodontia; family Phascolarctidae; genus Phascolarctos; species Phascolarctos cinereus. The sequence continues at coordinate 241,519,452 of NW_027555847.1, forward strand.
TTCTTCACTGCTTCCCACCTGGCCCGTGATTCCTTCTCTCTTCACACTCTGCCAGCAATAGACTACGGCTGTGGGTGCAGGTTCTCACGGCACTCAATCTCTTTAAAGGCCAGGGAATAAAGAAACCATGAGTAAAAAGAAACGTACCAGAGATTCATATTATGAGAAGAGTGAAGATCAAGACAGAAAGTCTGAAGAGGACAACATGGTCAACAAAACCACATCTGCAACATCAAAAGGGAATATGAACTGGTCTGAAGCCCAAAAAGTTTTCTTACAAGAGCTTAAAAAGGATTTTAAAAGTCTAATGAGAAAGGTAGAAGAGTCCTTCAAAAATACAATTGGCCAATTGGAAAAAAAGTACACTGAAGAAAACAAGTCCCTAAAAAACACAGTTGGCAAACTGGAAAAAAAAGTATGCTGAAGAAAACAAATCCTTTAAAAATGTGATTGGACAATTGAAGAAGGAAACCAACAGAAGAAAACAATCTGTTAAAAACTAGAATTGGACAAATGGAAACTAATGACTCTATGAGAGAGCAAGAATCAGTCAAACAGAAATCAAAAAAATGGAAAAATAGATGAAAACATAAAATACCTTATCAGTAAAAAAAAAAAAGACCTGGAAAATTGATCCAGGAGAGACAATTTAAAAATGATTGGTATATCTGAAAATCATGATGAAAAAAAGAGACTTGGCAGTATCTGTAAGGAAAAACTGCCCTGAAGTCCTAGAACCAAAAGGTAAAATATCCATAGAAAGAATACACTGCTCACCACCTGAAAGAGATTCCAAATTGACAACACCAAGGAATATAATAGCAAAATTCCAAAATTACAAGATGAAAGAGAAGGTGCTGCAAGCAGTCAGAAAGAAACAATTTAAATATCATGGAACCACAGTCAGGATTACACAGGATCTTACAGATTCTACATTAAAAGACTGCAGGTTGTGGAACATGATATTTCATAAGGCAAAGGAGCTTGGATTGCAGCTAAGGATCAACTACACTGCAAAAATGAGCATGATTTTTCAAGGGAGGAGATGGATATTCAATGAAATAGGGGACTTCCAAACCTTCCTGATAAAAAGACCAGAGCTCAACAAAAAATTTGATCTTCAAGTACAAAATTCAAGAAAGACATAAAAAGGTAAATGGGACAGAAAGATACTAAATGTTGTTAATAAGGGTGGACTGTTTACATCCCTACAAGGGAAGATGACACTTGCAACTCTTGAGAACTGTATTGTTATTACACCATGTTAAAGGAGTATACATAAAGGGGGGATATTAGTTGACTTTGATGTAATGATAAAAAAAATCTAACCAAGTGGGTTAAATGGATCCAAGTAAGTGGATTAGTCTGATCTTAGAAAATGTACTGAGAAAGGAAGAGGCAGACAAGGGTAAATTACATTACAGGAAAAGACAGAAAATCCTATTACAGCAGAGGGAAAGAAGGGAGGGGGGTGAGCATTGTTTGAACCTTACTCTCATCAGATTTGGCTCAAGAAGGGAATAACATAATCAGTTAGGTATAGAAATCTAACTTGCCCTATAGGCAGTAGGAGGGAAAAGGGGAAAGAAAAGGAAGGGGGGCTAGAAGGAAGGGAAGAAGCAGTACGGGCAAAGGGGAAGAAAAGGGAAAGGGATAATAGATGGAAGGAGAGACTGATAGGGGTGGTGGTCAAAAGCAAAACATTAGTAGGGGGGGAAAGGAGAAAGAAAAGCTTAGACAGGGGGAAAAGAGGATGGAGAAAAAGACACAGATAATAATCATAACTGTGAAAGTTGAATCGCTATCTTTTTTTTTCCTCTTCTCTTGAGTTTTGTTTCCTTTTTCTGATGATTCCTCTTATTGGTTTTAATTTTTACTTACAACTTCACCAATGTGAAAAAATGTTTAATAGGAATGTAAATATATAGCCTATATCAAACTGTAGGCTGTCTTGGGGAGGGTGGTAGGGAGGAAGGGGGAGAAAAATTGTAAACTCAAAAGCATATGGAAGTGATTGTTGATAAATCAGAATAAGTTAATAAAATAAATTTTTAAAAAAGAGAAAGAAGGGGTGGGGAGGCTTACATGCTTTCCAATCTTGGCTGGAGAAGAACTTGGAATTAGGGAGTTTCCCCATACTCACCACTACAATATTGAGGTTTAGGGATTTGGGGGTACTTGCACCAAAAGATTCAACCCAAGCCTTCTTTCAAACAAAAACAAGGTTTATTAGAGAAGCCTTCATATTGGGCAGACTCTAAGTATTTGTATTGCTAATGGAAGCAGGCCAGTTTTAAGAATCTGAGCAGTGGCTAGATTATAGGAATCTAAGCCCTGAATTCACTCTTATAGTTATTTTTATCAATGCTTTCCTAACCTTTCTAATCCACCCTTATTGCAAAATAATGGAGTGGCACTATGTGCCACTCATTCAGAGGGACAGTCTCACTTTAATGATAGGGTATTGTGAAACTGAAGAAAGAGGCAGTCCACGTCAGCCTGGTAGTAAATAGACTTTATTTAGGGAGACTTACATTCAAGGTAAATCCTAGGTGGCAACAGGATAGTGATAGATCTGTGTGCCACACCTGGACCTAGTCAAATTTTATACAGGAACAGAACAAAGAAGAGTTTTTGCCAAAAAAAAAAAAAGACTTATGGTCACATGGTTATGCAAGTTTTTACATAAACGTAATTGATCTGTGTCACTATTATATAACCACAATACCAGGATATAAACTATATCAAGGTCATGTTCTTGCATCCTCCATATACTGTACCCCTTGTGACTTGTTCATACATTCTTTCCAACAATATCTTCTGCAAGGATCCCTGAGCTATACATGAGCTGTTTTATTATCATGAAGGAAGCTGAGGAGCCCAACAATGAGCTACACTGGAAACACTATCTATGACAGCAATACAAGCACAAGCAGGAAAATAATATGATGAATAGGAGAATTGTCATAATTGACACAACCTTCTTCCACTCCATCCCAAGGGAGGCCAAGAAAAAAATATATGGCATCTGGAGATTGTTCTAGGACAGAATCCTGAGCCTGCATATCTTGTAATAATTTGGTGATACTATATGACTCACCAGTGATAAAGACACAAGAGGATATTTGTATTATGGTACAGATTCCACCTTGGGCAGAGGTTAAAATGTCCAGTGCCATTCTACTTGGTAGTACTACTTTATGCATGTGCATTACTTCTGATATTAGCAACCCTTGCACCTGTATGCTATCATTAAGGTGCCTTGTATGAAATGTATGAAGGCTTTTACTTGGGTCATTGTAACTTCTAGTTCAATATCGGGTGTGATGATATTCAAAAGATGACTATGCCAATGGAAAACAGTTATCATCCATCAGGCTTTGAGAAGGGGTGGGTTGGCTATAGATTTGGTAGGTAATGTCTCTAAGATATTTCCCCGGGCAAAAACGCACCCCTAATGTGCAGCCACCTATCCAACTGTGCAGTAGTCACGGCCATAAGTATGGTCCACATAGCACTGGGGTACCATCTGGTGGTAGGCAACTGTTATTCATTAGATAAGTTCTTGGAATCCAGCCAATTCTGTCATTGACCATTATAGTCAATGAGACCATTATAGTCATTATAGGTGAGATGTCCACTCTACCCCCATGGGGCCTATAGGGCACCTGATCATTTCATTTGGGTGTTGGGGTGGAGAGGTGATATAACAGAAAGAAAATACATAGAATCGGTTTTGTTCGCAAAACAAGGGTGCCATCTATGTTAGGTGAACTGACTCTAGGATAACACACATGATCATGTTCCAAACTTGTATAAGGCCATAAATATGTTGACTGTGGTTTTGGGTCCTCACGTCATGCTTCCACATTTCCATGATTACATTTGGAGAGAAGGAATGGCCATGTCCCAGTGCCATGGTATTAATACACCACTCTGTTATTTAATTACTAGTTTGAGATGTTCATTCTTTCAAGGTATCTCAATCCTTCCTATGCAAAGGGGATACCAACCAAGGAAGGCCAAATGTATTGGACATGGGGAATTTGCCACATACCCAACAGGTTATTCAATTTAGCTGCTCAAGAAAAGAAGTAGCCCACTGGGGGAACACATTACAGATTCCACTGGAGATCAAACAGAGGATCAGGTCAAAGCTAGGATTGAGATTATAATTATTTAGTATGTATGAAAAGAGGTGAATCCTCACTGTCTTTCAATATAATGCCATTGACTTCATTTGATATAGAGAGTACAGTGGCACTTTGACAGGTGAAACAAACCACGCATGTTCTCCTGAGAGGGAAGAGGAAGGGCTTATTAGCAGGATAGGTGAGGTTGTGGATCATGCCATAACACCTACTTCGTTTTCTCTCCCAATAGTTCTGTCTCCTTACCATGAGTAGTATAATTGAATATGTCTACTCTTTATTAATTATTATTCATTCATTCATTCATTCATTCACTTATTTATTTGTTTAATTGGTGAGGCAACTGGAGTTAAGTAACTTGCCCAGAGTCACACAGCTAGTAAGTGCTATGTGTCTGAGGTCAGATTTGAACTCAGGTCTTCCTGAATCCAGGGCCAGTGCTCTGTCCACTGTGCCACCTACCTGCCTCATAAGCCCACTCTTTAAAAGAAACAAATAAGAGCTAAAAGATCTTCCACCTCTAGTGGGATATACCAGTCTATCCAACCAGAAGTAATTGATCTATTAGTTATGTCTTTGTCTTAGTCAAACAACATACAATGGCAGTGGTGGTCAGAGATGTAATCATAATGGTCATGGGTATGTCTGGTTGTGTGCCTAAGAGGTTTTATGTAGCTGCAGGTCCAATGGGGGCTTCATTGATGGTCATTTTTTATTGTTGATTTTTGGTGAGGCAATTGGGGTTAAATGACTTGCCCAGGGTCACACAGTTAGTCAGGGTCAAGTGTCTGAGGCCGCATTTGAACTCAGGTCTTCCTGACTTCAGAGCCAGTGCTCTATCCACTGTGCCACCTAGGTGCCCCTCATTGATAGTCCTAAGGGCATTAACTAGCTCTTTTTTCCCCCAACCTACCATAATGTTATAATCTGTTAATGCCTTTATTAGCACTTTCAGAACCCCATTTTCACATTCTATCAGTCCAGGTCCTGAAGGTTGCATAGGAGATTTTATTGCCATTCTACATTACGTTCATCAGCCCGTTATTGTATATATTATGACCCATACTGTGGGACCCCTTATCGCTGTCTATTTGGGTTGGGTACTCATATATGATGTTCAGGGTTTTTTTTTTTCTTATGTTTATATAGTTATTTTCTGAGAAGCCTGCTTACTAGAGAACACCTACATAAAACCTGTTACCATAGGAAGCTGATTGTGGCTTCATGAATTCCCAGTTTACTTACTTCTTGGTGAGATAAGTGGTATGTGACTCATGTACCACCCATTAGGGATTCCACCTGCTATAGCAAAAGGTATACTGACAAGAGTAGTCTTTCAATAGGGGTATTATGTAGTTTCTATCCCCTTCCACAGTGGTGACCAAGCCCCTAAAGGCACACAGCCTACAGGCCCCATCCCATTCCTTCTTGGGAACCATAACATCTAGAGTGAAAGGGACTCCTTTCCATATAACTCCTAAGACTTTCATTTGTTGTACCAGCATTTTAGCCCTCTCAAAGGTTTGCTGTTATTCTGCTCCCTATTTCCACTTGTCACCTTTCCTGATTATTTTGTATAAGGGTCACAAACTGAGCTTGGTAGGATATGGATGTCCTCCAGTACCCTAAAAGTCTCACAATCATTGGCATTATACTGTAGTAGGCAGAGGATAGGTTTATATTTTGTCTATGATAGTTGCTGGCACTATTTTTGTCTTACCTGATCATATAAATCAAGGTCCTCAGATTTTGGCCAGATTCACCATCCATTTCCTTGTTTGGAATTGTTATATAAAGGCATGCCACATTTTCTTCAAGACAGAAATGGTCTTACAAGTTAACACTATGTTATCAATGTAGTAAGCCCATTAGATATCACCACAAAACCAGAATAAGCAATAATTCCAGGCCACCATGCCATGACAAATGATTGGGCTATGTAAGGAACCCTGAGACAGGATCTGAAAGGACAATTGTTGATACTCCCATAAAAAAAATTGGGCTTGGACTCCTGGGGACAGGAATATGTTGAAAAACTAATTATCAAATCAAATACTGCATGGTATGTACCCAGATGACTTGCTAGTTATTCTAAAATGTCCATAATGTTTTGTACTACAGCATGAATGGAGGCACTATTTTGTTGAATTCTCTGTAATCTACGCTCATCCTCCATGACTCATCTGGCTATTAGACTGGCTATACAGGGCTGTCAAAGGCACTATGTGTGTGCTCCAATATACCCACAAAATACAGTTCTTGTATTATTTCCCACTTTTTCCTTATGTCCACTGGGAAGGCACTATTGGTTAGTTGTCATTATCTGCTGTGGGACTGACAAAGAAACTGGTTCCCATTTGGTTTCATATCATAGAACAGTTTTTACCACTCTAACCCAGATCCAGAATTCACCTACAGTTGCCTGTAGAGTCAAATCTTGTTTTATGTCAATTCCCAAGTATTCAGGAATGGGGGAAATAGAAGCCAAGTACCAGTGTGGAGGGAGCCTCAATATCTGCATAAACAGTCCACTTTGTTTTACTACAATGGCCATTCCCCCTTACCTCTCAATAGTTGTTGATAAGCCCAATATTGACTGTGGTTACCATGAATGAGAGTGCACTCAGCATCTGTATCAATGAGAGCTATAACCTTCTGTTTCTTGCAGGATAACCAGTGAATAGTTATTTCCATGTGAGGCCTTCAGTCACCATCTATTGCCTGCAGTTGAGAGTAATTTTGGCTCTACCCCTAGTTTCACATGGTCTATAATCACAGTAGGTGGGGCACTAGGCTCTGTCACAGGTATTTATGGGTAAAACTGCTGTGAAGGCTTCAGTTTTTTTCTTCCACAGTCCCACAAAGCATAGCATTTGGGTGTTTGCCAATCTTATTCTTGGGCATCCCAGCAGCTGGTAGGTCTACCTATGTCTACTTCATAGTTACTATAACAGGACCCATCATCAATTGTATACCTTGGCCTTTATCCACCTTCCACACTTCGCTCACTTTTTCTCTACTTCCCCAAGACCAGAGATAGCCTGTTCCACCTTATACACAATGACCCCACCAAGGTAACCAAGATACAAGCTACAGAAACAGTTTGCAAGATTTTCCCTTTCATTCCTGCAGTGAATATGACTCTCTGGGCCTTCCAACTGGTGTGTATACATGGCTTTCCTCAACACTAGCTCTCTCAATGTCTTCTATAACTCCTTTTCCAGCTCTCTAGATGTCCCTAGATTAACTTCATTGGCCATGCATACCAACATTCCAATATAATCCAATCTCACAGGGAGAATGTACCATTTGTCTGCCTAGCCCTATGGAGGCATTGCCATAGGGTGGGGTGGGTTGTTTTATTACTTATTTTCTCTACCTTATCACCTGCTTAGAATATACCATTGGCCCAGCTCCTGCCCCAATCCCAAAAACATCATCCAAATGAATATACTCTCCCTTCCCTTCTGTTGGAACTTTGATGACAGATCAATCAATTCAGTCAGAGTGTGTGATCAGCTCTTTCATTATGTCTTTCACATCCCCATCTTGGTCCCCTGTCTGGTGCCCCTTAAACTATCTAGTAACAGTTGGGTTGCTTTCATCAGGGGACAATATTGGCTGTGCTCAATCTCCTCTTCATCCTCTGAATCTTCCCCTGTATTGCTGTCTTCCCTGGGTTTCCATGTCTTGGCACACTATTCTTTGCTGTTTACAATTAATTGGACCTGCAGCCAAAACAAGTTTCTCCTTCCCAGTCGAGCAAAACAACAGGCAAAGATTTCTAGTTCTCTACTCTGTTCTTCATTTTTTTTTCTATTAGCCCTGTAGCAAGTAAGATTGTGGAGCACTGAATATTCCATTCTCTTTGGAGTTCCTCCTTGAATTGCCTCACTCTCCTTTCTGCTTCTAGCTGGAATTCACTGATTCAGAGAGCAGCCCAAAGAAACAGCAAACAAATAATGGTCATACACCACTTGCTCTCTTTGCTGAAAGTACCTTCACTTCTTCCATTAAGAGACGTAGACAGACCAGAATTTTGAGGGTGTCCCCATACTCACACAAAGGACCACAAGCATCTAGCATAAGGCCACCCAACCCACATGGACAGAGAAGACCAATCCAAGGTTTCTCCCACAGAAGTCTTTCTCCCCAGGTCCAATTCTTCTGTTTCTTGCAGACTACACCAATTTTCAGGGAGCACACCATCCACAGAGACATTCTCACCATAAGTAGAGGGTATTGTGATACTGAAGAAAAAGGAGGTCCATTGCCAGTATGATAGTAAACATGGTTCATTCGGGAAGACTTGCATACAACACCAGTCCTGGATGGCAACCAAACAGTAGCAGAACTATGTGTCACAGCCAAATATAGTCAAATTTTATATGGGAACCGAACAAAGAAGGATTGCTGCCAAGAAATGGCCCATAGTCACGTGAGTGATTTTGTAAGCTTTCACTTAACAGTTAAGTAATTGAGCTATGTCATTGTTACATGACCATCATACTCAGATGTAGACTATATGGAAGACCTATCCTTGTATACCTCATATAAAAATAGGGGTTGGTACCCTCATTTCAAAAATAAGAAAATTTAGACCCAGAAAGGTAGAATGATTTATCAAAGGTCACACAGGCAATTCTTTCCTGATCCAGTCACTCAATCAGTCAATAAACATTTATTGATCACCTACTATGTCCCAGATCCTATGTGGTGGGATGCATAGAAAGGCAAAAGATAATCCTTAATCTCAAGGAGCTCACAGTCTAATAGTGAAGACAATATGTAAACAACCAGGTACAAACAAGCTACATACAGCAATACATACAAGTGGAAAGGCTTCATGAACTAAGTGATTTATTTGATTTTTTGCCAAGATTTGAAGCAAACAAGGAAGTGGAAATGAGAAAAGACAACATTTCAGACATGGGCATGGTCAGTAAAAATGCTTGAGATCAGGAAATGGAATTTCTTGGCTGAAGAACAGGAAGGAGAGCAGTATCGCCAGATACTCAGAGTCTGTGGATGGTGTAAGAAGACTGGAAAGGTAATGCAGAGGCATCTTTGGTTTTAAATGCCAAACAGAATATTTTATATTTGATCCTGGAGGTAAGACACCATCAGATTTTATTTGGTGTGTGTGTGTGGGGAGGCAGGGTGACTATCAGACCTGCCCTTTGGGAAGGTCATTTGGAGAGCTGAATTGAGAATGGAATGGAGTAGGGAAGAGACTTGTGGCAGGAAGACCAACCATCACACTATTGCTATGATCTAGACATGAGGTGATGAATATCTGCATCAAATGTCCGAGAAGAGAAGGGTGAGAAATGAGAGATGTTACAAATGTATATTCTACAGGTCTTGGCAACAGATTGGAATCAGGTGTAGGGTGTGATCATGGAAGACTAGTACCTCTAGCGTGAGGGCTACTGAGCCCTTTTCAGGGCTGCTTTCCACCTTTGGTGTCCACCTGATCCATCTAACTCCCACCTGTACACACAGCAGCGCACCTCAGTAAACTGTTTTGGCAGATAGGTCAAAGCAGGTTGAGGGTAACCAAGAGGTCTCAAGCTCATTGGTGAATTGGGGGGGGGGTTGTCTACCCCAAGCATGTAAAGACTTCCCCTGATGGAATGGATGGATTAAAACGAATTGTTCCAATGGCCATGAAGGCAGCTGAAGTAGGCGCTGTGGAGTACTTACAGCTTGGTTAGACATTGAAGATGCCAATGCCATCCGCTGCATCTTGAGTCATCACCAGTCATCTTGACTCTTTCCTGCCACTGGACTGTGATGACTCTGGAAAAGAGAGTAAGGCTGACAACTTCATCCAATTCTGCCTCACTGAAATCCAATTTATGCCTGAATCAAAAGACATTACCATACCATTTTACCATTTTTACTTATTTCAAAATCCTGTGGTGACAGGCAAGTGACAAAACAGCAGGCATGGATACACTGGGAGCTGTAGTCACAACCCTGCAGCCCAGACCTTAGAGTCATCTTCTCACTGGAAGCAGCAGTGGGATTCACCATTCCCTGGTGTCTGAGCAGCATTTTAAGGATCTCACTGCTCACCTCCTGGTGTGAGGAAGGGGCTAGAAAAGATGCCCTAAAAACTGTATACTAACCTTGGCTTGACTATTGTAGCGGGGGGGAGGGGGAGGAATCCCACCCTGCAGTAGAAACACAAAAAAAGTACAAAAACATCTACAAAGATGATTCCATTCACCATCAGTACATAGAATGTGTGCACACTCATAAACAAGACAAAATCCAGTAGACTTGAAAGGCAAACAGCTATTGTCATGATAACTACTTGGTGCTGATGGAGCTACATTGATTAGTGATCCCCTCCTTGCTGAAGTTCCAAGTGAAGAAGAGCTTTTGAATGCCATTAGGCTTCTTTAATGTGGCAAAGCACCTGGTGATGATTCTATTCCAGCTGAGATTTACAAGGTGGAGGATCCATTGCTCATACAAAAGCTAACTGAAATTTTCCAGGTTATATGGCAAGAGGAGGTTATCTCCTGGGAGTTCAAGGATGCCTGCACTGTCCATCTCTATAAAGGTAAAGGAAATAGATTGTCCTGTGACAATCATAGAGCTGGGTCTCTCTCTTAGTCATTGCTGGCAAGATTCTTGCCAGAGTTCTCCTTAATAGGCTGATCCGTCACCTGGAAAATGCTCATCTACCTGAGAGCCAATGCAACTTCAGAAAGGGCCAAGGAATAGTTGGTATGATGTTTGCTGTCCAAAAACTCCAGAAGAAATGCCAAGAGCAGAACAGAGGTCTGTACACAACATTTGTAGATCTGACCAAGGCCTTTGATACAATCAGTTGTGAGGGCTTATGGAAAATTATGTTAAAATTTGGTTGCCCAGAGAAGTTCATCAGCATTGTAGGTCAATTTCAGGAGTGCGTGCTTGCCTGGGTTCTGGATAACAGACAATGCTCTTGCACTTTCCCAGTTACCAATTGAGTGAAACAAGGCTGTGTGCTTCCTCTCATGCGTTTTAGCATTATGTTTTCAGTCATGTTTTCGAAAGCCTTTGATAGGGGCAGCTAGGTGGTGCAGGGAATAGAGCACCAGCCCTGATGTTAGGATGACCTGAGCTCAATCCAGCCTCAGACCAAACACTTGACACTTATTAGCTTTGTGACCCTAGGAAAGTCACTTAACCCCAGTTGCCTAATTAAAAAAAAAGTCTTTAATGAGGATGAACATGGCATCAAAGTCAGCTACCACACTGATGGTAAATTCTTCAACTTGGAAAGACTAAAGCCAAGACCGAAGTGGAAGGATTGTTGGTGCACGATGTTTTGTACCCAGATAATTGTGCACTAAATGCAGCCTGTGAAGCTGAGATGCAACACATGGATAATTTCTCTGCTGCTTGTGCTAATTTTGGCCTAACAATGAAAACCAAGAAAACACAGGTACTCCATCAGCTATCACCACACCACCCATCTGTGGAACCATTGGTTACAGCAAATGAAGAAGTTTTGACTGCTGATGATAAGTTCACTTACCTTGGCAGTATACTTTCTAGGGATGTACACATTGATGATGAGGTTGACTCACACATTGCCAGACCTAACTCAGTGTTTGAAAAGCTTCAAGGGAAAGTGTGGGAGAGAAAAGGTATTAGACTGACTACCAAACTGAAGGTCCTGATCTCATTGTTGCACACCTATGAAACCTGGACTGGCACAGGACTGCCAGCATGGCATGCCATCATTAGAGAATGGGCTGTGCTCAATAAGCAAAGCAGAATTCAAAAGAAACACAAGATGTGCAAATTTAGAGAACCCACCCCAGATGTTCACATGAACTATTTGTGCCCAGACTGTGTTAGAGCATTCTGAGCACATTTTGGTCTGATCAGCCACAGTTGGGAACATTGTAACATTAACATCAACATAGTGATATCATTTTGGTCTTCTTATAGAACAAAAGACAACAACCATTTGGCTGTGGTGGTAAGAGACAGTGAGGAGTCAAATATGATACAAAGGGGACTGGGAGGAACATGGTACCTTCAGTATTTATGGGAAGTTCAAGGACGGTTTTGGGGAAAGAAATGAATTTAGTTTTGAATATGTTGAGTTCAGGATGTCTATAGTACTTCTAGTTCTGTCTGTCTAATAGAGAGTTGGAGGTCTGATGCTGGAGGTCAGCAAAGAGGTTAGAACGGCAAACACAGATTGAAGAATAATTAATATAAAGATGATAATTGAATCCATGGGAATTGAGATCACCAAATGAAATAGCATAGAGGGAATAGAGAAGTTGGCCCAAGACAGAATTCTGTGTGACATTGATGGTTAGTAGGTATGACCTAGATGAATGTCCAGGAAAAAATGAGTGAGAAGGAGCAGCAAGAAATCCAGGAAAAGAACCAGGAGAGAATGGTGTCCCCAAAACATAAAGATATGAAAGTATCAAGACAAGGGTGGTCAACAGCGTCAAAGAAAGGTCAAGACTGATGAGGACTTTTTTTAAAGCTATTATGTCTGACAATTAAGAAAACATTATTAAGTTTGGAGAGAGTTGCTTCAGTGGAATGATGAGATATAAAACTAAATTTAAATAATTAAGATACTGAAAAGTATATAGAAGCACTAAATAGATTGCTTTTTCAAGGAATTTATCCACAAAAGGGAGAAGACTTGTGGGACAATAGCTAGCAGAGAGATGAATCAAATGATGAGTATTTTTTTTTGAGAATGAGGGAAACGTGGGGATGTTCATGGACAAAAGGAAAGCAATCAGTAGAGAGAGAGGTCAAAGATGAGTAAAAGAGTAAGGATGATAGAGGGCGCAATCTGCTGATGAAGATGAAATGGAATGGCATCACTTGTGAATGTAGAAGCATTTGCCTTGACAAAGAGAAGGACCATCTCATTATGTGAGACAGGGGTGAAGGAGCAAATAATGGCAGCAGACATCTGGGTAGATATAAGAAGAAAAGGGGAGAAGAGAGAGCTTAGAGGCATCTAGGTAGCACAATGGATACAGTGTCAAATCAGAAGTCAAGAAGACTTGAGTTCAAATTTGACTCCAGACATTTACTTGCTGTATGACCTTGTGCAAATCACTTAACTTCTGTTTGCTTCAGTTCCTTCATCTGTAAAAAGGGGATAATAATAGCACCTACCTCCCAGGGTTATGAGGATTAAATAAGATTTAAAAAATTATAAAGCACTTAGTACAGCAACTAGTACATAGTAAGTGCTATAAAAAATAGTATCTATTATTATCTTGGTTAATTTCCTTTTTAATTAAATATAAAGAAGATGGATGGAAAGTTTCGGAAGAGTGACTGAAGTGAGTGGGATAATAAGTTAATTAGGGGGTACAAAAGTATCATTTTGCAGCAGTGAGATAAAGTTTTGTAACAAAAATATTTTAGTGTACCCAGTCAGTACAGTTTTATGATTATCTCAAATTTCATTCGGCAGCATGTGTATAAGAGCTAAGTCAATAATGGTGGGGGTGGTCCAAGGTAGAGGCTTGGTAGGGCAATATTGGTGATACTCTAAAGAGGCAAGGGACTCGAGGAAAGGAAAGTATACAGGTGATCTATGCCAATCCACTCCCTTCTGTCTCTACTCATTACCTCTATCACTTCCCAAATCAAAATACAGCTCACGATTGCTATTCTGCTATTTGCATTGTTTTCCCTTTTAGAATGTAAACACCCAAGTAACTTGTCAGGACTTTTTCATTCATCAACTCATATAGTATTTTTAATCTATTATAATGTTCCATTGCCTATAGAATATAAGTTCCATGAGTGTAGGGGCTGATTTATTTACCTTTTTTCTTTGTATTTGCAATATAGTGTTTGCTTAATTCATTCTTGCTAACTTGAATTGAATTGAGGTAGCAAAACTGGTAATGAAATCTAGGTCTTCTGACTCTAGGGTCATAGCTCTTTTCACTCCACCATGCTTGGTACTAATGTTTTCCCTATCTTTTCTCCCATAAAGATATGGCCTATCTTAATAAATGGCTCATAAAACAGAAAAAGTACTCCTAGAGACTATAAAAGCTGTTATTTTCAGAAACCCTCCCTTCCTTCAAGGTCCATCTCAGTTACCATAAAGTTTTCCCTATCTACTTAACTTTGTGTGGTCTATACCTCACTGAACTCTTAAGGTATTTTTGGTCAAAAATCTTTCCAGTCTATTCTAATTTATAATACAATTTTTTACATCCATCAAATATTGCAAGGTAACTTTATGCACTGATCACAACTCTAAGGCACCATGCTTAAAATGTGGTATATGTTTAAGGGATGTTTATTCATTTGAATTGAATTCTAGGTAATGAAGAAACTCTAACTGCAGTGATATTTGAAGGTAGTATGTTATTTCGGTATCATTTATAAATTGATTTATAGTTCAAAAATATTTGCCTCCACAATGACTTTTGAGCAAAGTAGTATCATGATTATAATTTAATTTTATACAAGAAATCTGAGGCTCAGAGAGATAAGGTGATTTGCTTACATCATCAAGGTAAATATCAGGGTTAGGACATGAGCTCTGATCTTTTTTTTTTCTCTCTTATCACACAGCAGTTTTACTTCCTTCACTTGGAAGGACTAAACATATTCATATGCTAGTTAAAAATAAAACTTAACATGTGGGAAAAGTCAATATTGTAAACATTTCCTAACACTTTACATAAGGAGATTTCAGTCATACTAGTTAGTCAGTGAGCCAATAAACATTTCTTAAATGTTTATTATGTGCCAGACATACTGCTTAGTGCTGAAGACAAAAAGGGGGGGGGTGAAAGTCAATTTCTGCCCTCAAGTAGCTCACAATCTAATCTTTTACAGGAGATAAAAGCAAACAAATTGTACAAAAAGATTATATATACATATGTGAGTATATATATGTATATATGTGTATTGATGTATTTATAAGCATGTATATATACAAACATACACATATACACACATACACATATATCATTATACATACAAATATAGTGCATATATCCATATAAATACAATATGATAAATTGTAAATAATTAAAGAGGGAAGGCATTAAGATTAAGAAGGGTTGAGAAAGGCTTCCTGTAGAAGATGGTATTTTAGTTGAGAGTTGAAGGAAAGTAGGGAAGCCAGGAGTCAGAGATACTGTTTGCCTCAATTTCCTTAAATATAAAATGGGGATAATAACCACACTTACCTCACACAGTTGCTCAGAGAATCAAATGAGATAAGATTGGTAAAGAGCTTGGCACAGTTTCCAGCACATAGTAGGTACTACATATAGTAGACATTATATATGCATGCTAGCTATAATTATCATAAAACATTTCTTAAGCAATTAAGACAAACAAGACCCTGTGCCAGGGACTGGGAAAAAGAGAAAGAAAGAAGGAAAGAAAGAAAGAAAGAAAGAAGAGAAGAAGAAAGAAAGAAAGAAAGAAAGAAAGAAAGAAAGAAGAGGAAGGAGAAGGAAGGAAAGGAGGAGGAAGGAAGGAAGGAGAGGAAGGAAGGAAGGAAGGAAGGAAGGAAGGAAGGAAGGAAGGAAGGAAGGGAGGGAGGGAGGGAGGAAGGAAGGGAAAGAAAGAAAGAAAGAAAGAAAGAAAGAAAGAAAGAAAGAAAGAAAGAAAGAAAGAAAGAAAGAAGGAAGGAAGGAAGGAAGGAAGGAAGGAAGGAAGGAAGGGGAAGGAAGGAAGGAAAAAGGAGAGAAAGAGAAGGAATGAGAGGGAGAAGGAGGGAAGGATGGAGAAAAAAGAAAGAAACAAAGTCCCTTCCATCCAATGTAGAATTACAAGATGTAAAAGAGAGCTGGAAAGAGGAGTGAGAGGGTGTCTGCATTGAAGCATGGAAAATCTGGAAAGTCAGGAGCAAGGATGAAATGGGGTTCCTTTGGGAGAAGAATGAACATGAAAGGACAGGGTTCTTCATGAAATAGTGGTCATGGAAATAAACTCAGAAATCAGAGGATAAGCCACAAGGGCTTATCCAAGCCATCAGGGATGGGTTGGAATAGAAAACCTCCCTTCTTCCAAATCTGAGTGTGTGATTTTTCATGAAGGAGAACATCTTAGACTTCAACTTACAGAATGTGCTTAGAAATATTCTATTAAATAGATACATCGTGAGAGAGTTTATTCTGAATCCACACCAAAGTAGCATATGACTTTAAACAAGACATTATAACTATGTTTCTTTATCTCTATAATAGGGGTGGTGAATCAGCATGTAGAGGTATCAAACTTCATGATCACACATTCAGAGATTCTTCTCTGTACACTCACATTGTGAAAGCGATTTTTAAAAAATCTTCACCATTTATGAGTATTCAGTCTGTTCTGCTTTCAAGACTAATTGTTCATTGGTACATTCATGTACCAATTCTAATTCTCTAATTCTCAGCATGTTACATCCATCTACAACTCACCAATCTAGAAATGGATTAGAATCTTCTGCCTTCTGTCCTGAAATATTCAGAAGATATTTTTCTATCTCTTTTTTCTTTTTCTGCACAGATTCTAATTTGCCTCAGGTCAGCAAAAAATTATTGAATACATGTAAGTAGGCCCTTATATTCTCCATCAAAACATTTTAAAATAGAAAGAATATAAAAATATTTTTTCTGAAAAAAATACTTCATCACTCAAATAATTATAATTTTAAAAGGAAATTAAGGGAATCATGAGGTAGTTGAATATAAAAAGAAAATAAATAGCAAAGAATTCACATTATATGCTTGCTTCATTAGGGTAAAGCATTTTGCCAAGTTTCGCTTTTCTTAAGAATTTATGGTAACTGATTAGAATTGTGACAGATAATCTTTTCAAGATCAAGATAAAAGATGTTGGAAGTCAAACACTTGAAAGGAGTTTACAAACACAGTACAGGACTGTACGGTTCACTATGGCTGGACCTTAGAATACAAAGAATAGCAATAAGAAGAGTAGAAAGGTGGGAAGGGACCAAGTTGTCAAGAATTGTAAATGAGAAACAAATGACTTTATATTGTATCCTGGAGATAATAGGGAGCCACAGGAGTTTATTGAGTAGGGAAGGGGATCACATGATCAGGCTTACATTTTAGGAAAATCACTTTGGCAATTTCTGTTGAAGATGGATTGAAGTAGGATGAGACTTGATACAATGATACCAGTTAGAGGGCAATTCCAATCATCTAGTGATGAAGACCTGTACTAGGGCAGTTGGTGGTTGTGTAAATAGAGAAAATAGAACACATACAAGAGATATTCCGAAGGCAAAATGACAAGATTTGGCAATTGATTGGCTATATGGGATGAACAAGAGTTAGGAGTTAAAGAGCCTGCTAAACAGGACAATCAGGAGGGTGGTAGTTGCCATGATAGTAATAGGAATGTTCAGAAGAGTGGAGGGCTTGTGGAGAAAGCTTAATGTTCTGTTTTGGACACGTTGAATTTGAAATCTATCCATTGGATATCCAATTCAATAATAGGCATTTGGTGGCATGGGACTACACGAGAAGAGAAAGACTAGGGCTAGGTATGAAAATCTGAGAATCATCAATATACATATGATAATTTCACCATGGAAGTTGAAGAAATGATCAAGTATATAGTATGAACAGAAAAGCGTCTTAGTGAAAAGAGTCTTGGTGAACAACACTTAGTTAATTTGACATGGATTAAGGTACAATAAAGGAGACTAAGAAGGAGAAATCCTATAGGTACAATGAAGAATGAAGAGAAAGCAGTGTTGCGAAAACCCAGAGTAAAGAGTATATAGGAGGTGGTTAACAGTGTCAAATACCTACTGTCTTAGGCTTCTGGAAATGCCAGAAGGCAAAAGGTGCCCCAGTCAGGAGGTCCAGTTTCAAATTGGAGAGATGGTCAGGGCTGCTTCCCTACTGGTCAAAGAGCCCAGCTCAATCAAATCCTGCATCTGAAATTCAATGTAATGGCTGGAATAAACTATCCTCAGACTCCTTTCTAGGAGTCTAGGACTCTTCTTTTGCAAATTATTCTTCTCCTCTCATTACCTACCTATTGAGGAGTGGCTCCAAGTACTTTATTTTATGGATGAGCAATTTGAGTCCAATTTGAGATGAAAATGAGTATATCCTTTAGCATAGACAGTCTGAGAACTCAGGTTCCCAACTTCACATCCAGTCTACTACCTCACAAAACAAAACAAAAATTGTATAATTTCATAGTATTTCCTAATCAACAGATGCCTGAGAATCCTGAGAGGATAAGTGACTTGCTCAAGGTCACACAGTATATATCTGAGGTAGGATTTGAACCCATGTCTATTTAATTTCATTCTACCCACCAGACCAGACTTCCTCTCTCAAAGGTGATAAAAGACAGAAACAGTCAATGTTGGAGGTTATGCAGGAAAACAGAAACATTAATTCTTTTTTGGAAGACCTTTGAATTTGTACAACAATCAGGAAGATAATTTTGATAATTTTGAATTGTTTTAGAAAACTGACTAAACTATTCCCAAAACATAAAGTTTGGGGATTAATCATTCTCTTTAACTCATTGATATTACAATTAAGCATAGGGTCCTAAAGAAGTACAATACAGAAATAAAGGCTACTTACCAATAAGCTGAACAAAACATGAACAGTTGGAAAAAAAATATTGTGTATGAATTTGATGCAATTGCTCTACAATAAACTGAATATTTTTACTTCAGAGAGCTATGGAAAGATATGTTTGAACTGATGCAAAATAAGCAGATCAACAGACAGAATGAAAACATTAAAATAAGCAAAATGATATATCTAGGGGCAGCTAGGTGGGGCAGGGGATAAAGCATGAGCCTTGGAGTCAGGACGACTTGAGTTCAAATCCAGCCTCAGATATATAAATGTACTAGCTGTGTCTCTGGGCAAGTCATTTAACCCCAACTGCCTCACCAAAAGAAAAAAAATGATATATCTAAATTAAATGTAATTATAAAGACCAAATTTGGCCCAGCAGTTGAGATGATTAAGCACCTATCTCCTTTCAGTAGAGAGGTGGTGTGACCAAGGATGTCAAATACATTGTGAAAAGGGATACTGTTTCAGGTGGTTTTTCTTAAAAGTTTGTCTTTGTTGCAAAGGGACTTCTCATTTAGTGGTGGTGGCTGTGGGTAGGTCTGGAAATTGATTGTTATGAAGAAAACAAAAAGCATCAATAAAAACTAATGGTTTTGCTTTGATTTTTTTTTTTAGTAACACTTGGACTAGATGATATTTACTGTCCCTTCCATGACTATCAGTTTGATGATTCTACAATTCTTGAAAGCAGGATATAAACTTTATTTAATCTGCTAAACATCATGTCTGGCAGCTAGTGGATAGAGTGCTGGGCTTGGAGTCAGACTCATCACCCTAAATTCAAATCAGGCCTCAAATACTTACTAGCTTTGTGACCCTAGGTAAGCCACTTAACCCTGTTTGCCTCAGTTTCCTCATCTGTAAAATAAGCTGGAGAAGGAAATGGAAAGATAGCAGCATCTTTGCCAAGAAAACCCTAAGTGGGGTTATGAAGAGTCAGACACAACTGAAACAACTAAAGAACAACGAATACCACATCAGTTCAAGGAACCAAAGCCTAAAAGCACCTAGTTGTTCCATTTGTTTTCATACCATGGTGCCCAAAATGGAAAGACAGGCATGAGGTGCTTTTATTCTCAACAATCAATCTTTAAATACTATTACTTTGGACAATTCACATGTAAAATGTGTCACAAGATGTAGTAAGAGCTGCATAAGAAAGCTTGATGAAGATCTTGATTGGACCTTATCTCCTTTCTCTAGTAGACTACAAAGATAAAGGAAAGAATGGTACCATTATAATGTCAACAGTCTGCATTCTCATAGTGCTTTCTCCTTATAAACACTCTTCACTTTTCTCCTTACATATTCAGGGTCCTCCCGTCCTCTAGGTGATGTAAACATCTTAATGTATACATGCAGGCCCCATCAATTTGCTTAGATTGTAGACTTTCTCGATATGAAGGAGATTAAGGAGATGCTTTTGGGAGAATCATGATTATGTGTAAGGGAAGTGTCTTGGATTCACTAACATATATTAAAACATTCTGTAACTGGTTCCAATCAGCTAACCACCTATTGAAGAGGTTGTCGTTCAATCGTGTCTGACTCTTCCTGACCCCATGGAATATAGCATGCTAGGCTTTCTATCCTCCATTATCTCCCCAATTCTGTCCAAGTTCCTGCTCATTGTTTCCATGACACTCTCTTTACATCTCCTCTACCATCCTCTTTTCCTTTTTCCTTCAACATTTCCCAATATCAGAGTCTTTTCCAATGAGTCGCATTTTCTCATTTTATGGCCAAAGTATTTAAGCTTCAGATTCAGTATTTGATCTTACAGTAAATAGCCTGAATTAATTTCTTTAAGTATTGACTGATTTGATCTTCTTGCTGCCCAAAGGACACTCAAAAGTCTTCAGCACCACAGTTCAAAAGCTTAAATTCTGCAGAGCTCAGCTTTCCCCATAGTCCAATTTTCATAGCCACATTACTACTGGAAAAACCATAGTTTTGACTATGTGAACCTTTGTAGGCAAAGTGATGTATGCTGTCCAGATTTGCCATAGATTTCCTTCTAAGGAGGCTCTTTGATTGGCTACAAATGCATTTAAAAAGTTATATCAGAGCCATCTGTAGTGTATTTGCCTCAATCACTTCCCGAAGATCTCTATTACTCCTTAATTCAGTGTCCAGTGAAAGAAGTGGAGACTGACTTTGGGAACTTCAAAAGGTTAGTATATTGAGCCATGAGAATACAGGAGTTGTCTACCCCAGACAGCAAGGAATGATCTTTGGGAGTAATGCAGCACTTCTTAAACCTTATATGGGGTCATGAAAAATTTGGCAACAGTTAAAGGCTTCTGAACATGCAATGACCAAAACTTAATTAAAAATCAAATGTACAATGAATCTGAGCTGTTTCTGGCAGTGGTTGCCCATGTTGCATCATGCAACTTCACTGCAGCCTTGGTTCTGAACACAAAGCCCTCCAGCCACACAATACCAATGAATGCTGCCAAAATGTGAAAAGGAGTCACAAGCGGAAAAAGTGTGAGAAGCCAAAGGATGAAAAGACTAGCAGAAGGATGAGAAAAAGAGAAGCTTCTGGTCAAGCAGAAGGATTTATCCAGCAGTTATACTGTATCTGTACAAGAACTTAGTGGAAACAATGCCACATAGGAACAGAACTAAGTTTAAGATCTAGTGCCCCAGGAATCAAGGTGATAAAGAAGAAAGTATGCCCCAGAGATATTGGAGTAATGTTAATAATCTTTCTTACATTTTTGAAGTAAATATGCCTGTGTAAAAGCTATTTTATGTTAAGTGGTTAAATGGAACTGGGGTATTAGTAACTGATGCATAACAAAGAGTAGAAAGGGGATTACAGACAGTGGGGCTCAAGCTGATAGTAGTAGAGAAGTGACAAATCCAGCCCTTCTGGGTAACCCAGCAGACTGAGGGGGAGGCAACTAACAGAGCAGGACTTCCTTTGTTTTTCTGATTTAAAGCCTAATATTCTTTCCATTTTCTCATGATGCCTTGTAAATAAATACATAAGACACAGAAAAGAAATGCTAGGGAATCTTAAGATAAGCATCAACTACTTCACAATCTTTCTTCCTCTAGAAAAATCAGTCAAGTATCATTGAATTGAATCATTCAATTCAATCATCTAATATAGGTCAACAATTGTATTAAGAACCCACTATGTACAAGGCATTGCATGCATAAAACTAGATAAAGCACAGGTACCAAAGAGCTTAAATTGAATGGGGGAGATGGTTGGAATACATGTACATTATTGCATAATGAACTATTATAAATGGGTGAGGCTCTCATGAGAGCAAAGAAAATGTTCAAACAAGTTGCCAAGTGAAATTCAAGAGGTAATGGAGATCAGAGAACCCTTGAAGGAAAAGGTAGAAAGTGAATTGGTCCTTGAAGGAATGGATAGCACTTCAACAGGCAGAAATGGTATGAGGTGATGATAGGAGTCAAAGGATGAAAAGGCTAGCAGAAGGACGAGAAAAAGGCATGGAGGTCCAGGTTACATAGACTATATGAGATAAGTTTAGAAGCCTAGAAAGATAAAATAGAACCAGATTGTGGAAGGACTGAAAAACAAAGATAAGAAGTAGCAAAAAAAAATGAAGGACATAACAAGAGGGCATGAAGAGTCTTGCCACTTATGCTGCAGTATGAACTGCCCATCCACATGTTTCCTATCCATGGAGTCCTTGCATGTAATCTCTCTATGTTCTCACTCTCCTTATTGATGGTGTTTATGTTTGTGGGAGAGTATACTCTTACATTTATGGGGTGAGAAGAATGTCCTATTATAAATATGCTTATCGTGATAATCCAGTAAATACCTTTGCTTTCAGGTTTTTTGTTTTGGTTTTGTTTTTGGTTTTGTTTTTTATTCTTAAGGCTGACTATTAAAGGTAAGCACACTGGAAAGGGCCCAGATGTTATAATTTTGGAAATGTGAACCCACAGTTTATTTTGAACATGTGGTAGCCATAATCCAGGGTAGCTGACTGAGTTGCAAGTTCATCCACAGTTGAGCATACAGATATGTATGAGTATGCCTCTTTTAGAATTATAATATATAGTTTATAGAGAGCAAGTTACAGAGATAACGACATGTAAATGTGTTTTCCAGGGATAAAACTGTATTTGTACCTAATAAAGTGTGAATCTTCAGATAAGAATGCAACTTTCAATGTCTTGTAAAGGATGTTAAATTTTGTGTAGCTAATTTGCATATGAAAAGGCCATCCTATTAATGAACTTGCCTCCAGGACATATTCTGCTTCTGTATCTTTTGCTTTGCTACCAATTTGCTTAGACCAACAGGACAGTTATTTTTAGAGGTAAAAAATAAAACAATGGAGAATTCTGTACCCCAGGACAGTTTGTTCATTAACTATCAAATAGCCATTATGTGGTTATGATATAGTTTTCAGAGTTGATTTCAGAAACATAGTGGATACTTACCATTAGTTAGGATGAGGGTCCTTCACCAAGGAGAACCAAGCTCTGAACCACAAAAAAAGATTTAGAAATGAAAGACTAAATTGTTCTCATCTCCTTTCTGGCAAGCAACAAGCCTTAGAAATAAGGGAGTGCACTTAAAAGAGCTTCTTCTCATCTTGAGTATTTGCTGTACCCCAGTGGAAGATTCCAGTTGAGCATAAAGCTGGAAGTGGTGGAAACTAAAGCTGCCCATCCAGTAGCAAGCCTAAAGAATACAGAAAATTGACCCATCCAATAGAGAAGTCATTTCTTAGGAGAAGACCCTTCTGCATATCCCTTCCAGTTGTCCTTGTTGCTGCTGTTGTTTGTCCATCTTTCTCAAAGAGGACCATGACAGCAGAGAGGTAATTCAATGACATGCAAGGGAATTAAGTGAGGGAGGGTTGTGCAAAGTCAGCAGCCTCTCTGCTCATCACTCTGGCTCTCACTGATTGGCCAATAATAGAAGCCTCTGTTGGTCATTGTTTGGGTTTTGGTGGCTCAGAGTGAGTGTAAATAGAAATTGTTTTTGTTCTGGCCAGAAACCCTGAGAGTCTTCCCTTCCCAAATTATTTTTTTAATAGGCAAATGAAGCAATCTTTTGTTTCATTTCTTACCCAACCTTAAATCACTGAATGGGTGTTGCCTTAGACAAACTGAGACCTGGGAAAGACATTACAAGGAATACAAATTTCTTTTTTTTTTTTCTTTTTGGTGAGGCAATCTTGGTTAAGTGACTTGCCCAGAGTCACACAGCTAGCAAGTATCAAGTGTCTGAGGTTAGATTTGAACTCAGGTCCTCCTGACTCCAAGGCTAGAGCTCTATCCACTGCATTACCTGGCTGCCCCAGAATATAAATTTCTTGAAATAGAGCTCTGGAAACCAGGCATTGATAAAGCCATCAGGATTTAAATGGAGCTACTTGACTATGCCTTAAACCTAATTGCTCTGGCTCTCAATCATTGGTCAGTAATAAGTCTCACCCCAAGCCTCAGTTAGTCTTGGTTGGATTCTGTTGGTTCAGAGTGAGAGTAAATAGAAATTATTTCTATTGTGGCCAGAAGCTCTGTGGGTCTTCTCTTCCTGATTGATATCTTTTTTGAGTAGGTAATAGAGGCCATTTTTTTACCTTATTTCTTACCTAGCCTTAATCACTGAATGAGCATTGCCTCAGACAAATGGAGATCTGGGAAAGACCTTAGCTTAAAAAGGCCAAGGTCTCCTCCCACTGCATCTGGGGCCATCTCCAGTCATCCTGAACTATGTCTTGCCACTGGACCCAGATGGCTATGGAGAAGAGTGAGGCTGGTGACTTTGCACAGCCCTTCCTCACTTAAGTCCAACTCACTTGCAAGTCAAGACACCTTCCTAATGTCATTGGTCCTCTTTGAGAACAAAGGACAAACAACAACAAGGCCTTGCCCAGAGATTAATTTCTACAAGAGAGAATGGATGCCAAAATCCTGTCATTCCTGTGTTTGCATTCCTTTGGTCATTTATACTCCAGGTCCATGTGCTTCATTACTACTTTAAGTTTTTCCCTGACCTTGCCACAACTACAATGTATTTTTATCTGAGAATTTGCCTCAGATTTATGGGGGAGGGTATTTTACAACTATTAGTAATGCTATGTTATGTGAGTAAATGCCTTTGCTAAGATCTAATTCAGTCTACTGAAGCATGGGAAGCATACTGACAAGGTAGCACTCCTTAAAATTTGATGTAGCAGTTACCTTTTGGGGAGTAGCCCAGAGGAGTTATCATACATATTTTATTTTATCTGATGCTCACAACAGCCAAGTAAAATTGGTCCTATTCTTCTTATT
The DNA here is from genome assembly GCF_003287225.1 of Phascolarctos cinereus. Classification (NCBI taxonomy): domain Eukaryota; kingdom Metazoa; phylum Chordata; class Mammalia; order Diprotodontia; family Phascolarctidae; genus Phascolarctos; species Phascolarctos cinereus. The sequence continues at coordinate 241,544,488 of NW_027555847.1, forward strand.
GTAGTGATAAGGAAATTGATGCTTAAAGAAGTTAAATGATTTTTCATAGTCATACAATATTAGAGGCCGAATTTGAAACCACTTGTCCATAGCTCCAAATGCAGCACACTATCCAATATGCCACTGAAAATGATTAAAGAGCATGTGTGGGGGGGGGGGGCAAGCTTGTGAGTTAAAGGGAATATGCAATGATGACTCAGGTTTCAAGTATGTATGGTTGGAATGATGATTACAGAGCTCTTAATGGCAAATGAAGATTTTGGAGGTAAGATTATGAGTAAGCATTTGGATGCAGTAAGTGTAAGGAAATTTTTCAAGTAGAAATACTTAGCAGATAGAACTGGAGAGCTGGAGGGTCAGGTTAAAGGTAGGAATGGACAGAAAGGACATAAGTAAAGCCATGGGCATGGATAAGATTACTAACAGAGAGAATGGAAAAAAATGGTGGCCAAAGAAATAAACTTAGAGTATTCTCACTTTTAAACACCAGCAAAAGACTGAGGATCTAGCCAAAGAGAAATATAAAGATGGGTAGACAGTGTTAAAGAATTCAAAGGCAATCAGAAGCAAAGCAGAAGGAAAGGATAGTTCACAGCAGCATTTGCTGCAGAAAGGTCAAGGAGACTAAGGACTAAAAAAGACTATTATAGTAATGTAAATTTGTGAAAAGCTCACCTCAGTAAAGGAGTAAAGACAGAAGCTAAAGTGCAGGGACTCTTGAGGGTGAAGAAATGGAGAGTAACCCGTGAAGAGGAAGAGAGAAAGAGGAAGGTATAGCAAGAACAGGAGAAGGATTTTTGTTTTGTTTTGTTTTTGCTTTTGTGTATTTGTATCTTCAGTGCTTAGCAGAATGTCTGGCACATAGTAAGCACTTAACAAATGCTTGATGTCTGTCTCTGCCTGTCCTGTTTTTGTTGTTGTTTCGTTTGTGTGTGCAATTAGTTTTTTTTCTTTTTTTTATGATAGGGACACCTTGACATATTTTCAGGCTGAGGGTTGCTTGTTGGCTGTTGTTATTCTTTTCTTTATTTTTTCAAATGTGGTTCACTTCATGCCATTTGAAGGTAAATTTCTGAGCTTTTTCTTTCCTTCTCAAAGAAAGATATAATTAGAGTTACATTCATTCAACAAATGTCTATGGGCATGTGTTTTCAAAGCATTGTGCTAGATAACGCAAAGGATGAAAAGAATAAAACAGTCTTACCCTCATAAAGCTTGCAGTCTTGGAGTAAGGACAAATTAGATACAGAAATAATTATAATACTAGGCATAATTTAATGTCTACTAAATGAAGAATAAAGTACTATGTAAGTTCAAAAGACAGAGAAATCACATTCATCCAGGGATGAATTGAAAGAAAGCTTTATGGAGAAGGTTCTGTCTTCAGAGATCAATAAGTTACAGAAAGCATTTATTAAGCTCCTACTATGTGCCAAGGACAGTGCTGTTTGCTAAGCATATATGGACAAAAATAAAATAGTCCCTGTTCAGAGGGGGCTTTTATTCTATCAAAGAGATATGTTCACATGTAAGTATATGTAGCATATGAACAAAATAAATAAATGATCATTTTAAGGAATGGCACCAGGCCAGCTATGGACATGCAGAGTTGATGAGGTAGCATTTCAGGAAATGGAACCAAATTGAACAAAGGCACAAAGGTAAGAAATGTTCAGAGAAAGACAAATAGTCTAGTTTGGCTGAAATGTAAGGATTGTTAGTGGGAGTCACCCATGGACAGAAAAAATAGTAGAAGCAATAGAATAGAAACAATACAAAAAGTTGGTCACATTTACTGGCCACAGGAAATTGTGTTGCCATAGAAAAGACAATTAATTTTTCTGACCCTTAATTTCTTCATCTTAAAAATGAAGATAAGGCATTAAAGACCCTTCAGTTTTGGAGTTGTGTGTTTCCTTAGCCATGTGTTCTCTAAATGTAAGCTTCATTACCGTTGTACCTGAAGTAAAGGGGTGAGGATAAAAGCCCAGTTAGCTGTGTTATAAAGTTCAAATTAGATCGTTATTAGAAAGTAAATTGCAAAAAAAAAAGTACTTTCAAGATTTTAGTTATCGTCATTGTCATCATAATTACCATCATTGTTCTTTTAATATGTTTTGATGGGGTGTAAAAAGAAAATAGTCTAAGGACAAGCTGTTAACCTCTTATTAATCTTGTGTACTTAAGATTCTGAGGACTGTTGCTCAGGTAGACAAAATTAGTGATTTATATAACTGAATAAGAATTTTGGGATGAACAGGATGACATATACCCTGTCTTATTTGTACATGGTTAAACTATCTAGTTCCATTTTATTTTATGAGTGGACAATGGACTAGTACCAGTAGCTTCCACTGGAGGAGACAGGGGGCTTTCTGGCCAACTGGAAGTCAAAGGGCCAGCATCAGTAGGCACTGTGGTAGTGAACCAGGGACCTTCATCTTTCTGATCCCTGCTTACCAACAGGAATCCATAAGACCAGCAGAAGCATACCTATCAGAACTCTTTCCTTTCCATGCCTTAATTCTCATTCCTTAGTTCTCAACAGTTGTTGGATGCCCATTCTAGGTTGTATGGTGACTGTATCCATACAGGAGTTAGTCCAAAGCCCCACTCAACCATCCTTGGGCATGAACGAGCTTTTCTCCAACAGTTATTGGTCACATACTCTTTGCTCTACCATTGATGCCCAAGGTTCATGATGTCTCATCATTTGCCTTGATATTTTACCTACTGGACACTAAGTACCACTTGGCATTTCCATCACTGTTATGTGCATTGGTTCCCCTAATTAGAATGTTAACTTCATGAGAAGAGGGACAATTTTGTTCTTTATTGACATCTCTAATGTTTTAGTCATCTCACTGCATCACTTTGGGATGTTTTTGACCCTTTCACCATGCCCCAGGAAGCTCGTTATTGGGTACTCCACCTCATCATTAACCTCTGCCATTTAATTGAAGGGCCATTAACTCCAGAAACTCCATTTAAGGAGAGATCCCAGCTCAGAACTTTTCATTTCTCCCCTGGCTGCACTACTCTAGAACACCTCTGACTTCTCCATCATACATCTTACTTGTCTGGTACCTTACCTCTTTTTAGCTTCTTTTTATTTGTTGTTTTCCCCAATTAGATTTTTAGCTCCTTGAGGGCATACTGTACTACATCTTTCTTTGTAATCCCAGCATTTAGCAAATTGCCTAGGACATAGAGGGTACTTAATAAATGTTTATTAAATTTTACTTATTAAGTCGATTATTCTTCCACCAGGCTAGCCTTCTCCTATTGCCATGTTCCTCTTTGTATGCCATTTTGTGGAGGGGCCCAAGATTATCATCTTTCATTCCTCTCTCAATGTTACTCTCGATTTCCAGACTTGAAAACCATGCCCTTGTGTCAGGTAGTTTTGTACATCAGCCCTGATATTTTACCTTCCTTTAGAGCGTTGTTTTATCCCCATTCCAATATCAGTTCTTTGAGGGCAAGGATTGGTTTTTGTTTGTTTGTTTGTTTTCTCTATATTTGTATTCCCAGTATTTAGCATAGTGCCTGGTAAGTAGTAAATAATTAACAAATGTTTCCTTCCTTCCTTCCTTCCTTCCTTCCTTCCTTCCTTCCTTCCTTCCTTCCTTCCTTCCTTCCTTCCTTCCTTCTTTCCTTCTTCTCATCTAACTTTTTTATATTTTTTGATGGGGTTCAGATAGATACAGTCTAAGGATGTCACTATCCTCCTTAAAGATAGAGATCATTTTTTCCCCTTTCTTTGTATTCCTAGTGTTTAACACCATGACTGGCATAGTCAGTATTTAATAAATACTTGTTATTATTTCCATCTGGGCTCCACTCTAAATTCTCTAGGTCTTCCTCTACCATGTCCTGAAAGCATCTTCACCTAGGAAATTCACTCCATCCCTGAACTTCATCCCTGGATTTCATTCACACATTGAAAGTATCCTCTAACACTAACTCCCTCTGATAGGCTAATTCCTCCAAGAACCTCTAAAGATGGCAAGTACCAGTCCTATTTTCACATGACATATTTCTCTTGCTTGGTCTATAATTTTGTTAACTATATAATTCATGTGGAAATTTGTTTTCTATCAGTTCATCAAAGATAGTGAGTTTCTGATATATGATTCTAGTCACCAGATCATGTCTTCAAGAATTAAGAGGTACTCATTTTTTACAGTGTATTATTCTGGTTTGCACAGTTTATATGTTGTATAATCTATATTGTATGATCTATATTGTATAATCTATATTGATCACAAGTCCAGGTTCCTTAAGAACAACTTTGTAATTTTTGTTGGCAATAGTCTGATGCTGAATTACCATCAAATGCTTTTCCCATCCTGAATTGCCACCAGACACTGGAATGATAGTTGTTATTGGTTTTGGTACCTTATATAGTTTGGAAATTATGAGTACTTATTATAGTCACATCTACTAAAAATATTGTTTTTAATTATTTAATGGATCAAAGTTATATCCTGATGGCTGTTGGTGACATTTTTCTGTGTTTTGTCCCTGTAGAGACTATTTGCTGATTTTTAAAGATATTTTTGTAGTTTACATTTGTAGTATGAAGATTTGTCATTTATCAGTCCTTAAGGAGAGTAAATTTTTGTTTTAAAATTCTAGCCAAGTGATTGTTGTTGTTATTATTATCTGGTAGCTGGTAAAATTTTGAAACCTGCTGTGATGTTACACATTTTCCACCATTTTAGTGCATAATCTGTATTACTCATTCAGTCCAGTTAAGATTTTTTTTTAAATTTCTAATGACAATAACTCCATTTCTATAAACAAGTCTGCAGATTTTAGCCATTTTCTCTATTTTTTCCCTTGTATATTTGGCTAAATTCATGTGAATGTTGTCCATGGAGTACTTTTTTGATTCCATTCTTAAATGGTAGTCATTTCCTCTAAATCAGTACTGATTAGAGTAATGAAAATTAAAACAACTCTGAGGTACCACTGCACACCTATCAGATTACCTAATATGACAGAAAAGGAAAATACTAAATGTTGGAGAAGATGTGGGAAAATTGGGACACTGATGCATTGTTGGTGGAGTTGCAAACTCATCCAACCATTCTGGAGAACAATTTGGAGCTAGCCCAAAGGGATATAAAACTTTGTATACCCTTTGATCCAGCAATATTACTATTAGGTTTGTATCCCAAAGAGATCATAAAAAAGGGTAAAGGGCCCATATGTGCAAAAATATTTAAAGCACCTCTTTTTTGTGGTGGCTAAGAACTGGAAATTGAAGGAACAACTAGAGACTGGTTGAACACATTATGGTAAAAGAATGTAGTAGAATACTATTGTACTATAAGAAATGTAGAGCAGGAGAATTTCAGAAAAACCTGGAAAGACTTACATGACCTGATGCTAAGCAAAGTGAGCAGAACCAGGAGAACATTGTAGACAGTGTCAGCAACATTGTATGATAATCCATAGTTGAGTTAGCTCTCCTCAGCAATGCAATGATCCAAGACAATTCCAAAAGATTCATGATGGAAAATGCCATCCATATCCAGAGAAATAACTGTGGGGTCTGAATGCAGATTGAAGCATTCTATTTTTACTTTTTTGTTTATTTGTTTGTTTTTGGGGGGAAGGTGTGTTTTTTCCCCTTTTGTTCTGTTTCTTCTTTCACAACATGACTAATGTGGAAATATATTTACATCATTGCACATGTATAACCTATATCAGATTGCTAGCTGTCTTGGGGAACGGGATGGGAGACAAGGAGGGAGAAAAAATGTGAAAGTAAAAATCTTATAAAAATGATTGTTGAAAACTATCTTTACATGTGATTGGAAAAATGAAATACTGATAAAATACCCTCCAAAATATGTTAATCGTTTCATAGGATCTGTCTAGAGATGAAGCAAATTCAGTTACATTCCATGAATCAAGTGGCAATTATTTGTATTCAGTGTTTATTACGACTTTGTGAAATTAAACTTTTAAAATATGCTTGTTTGGGTGTTCTAAGAATAGCTATTAGTCTTTCCTTCCTTTTTAATGGAGAAGTACTAGTTTTCATTTGTTTAGCTGATTTGGGAGCTGAGCCCTGTGTTTGCTCAACCTTATACTGATTTTTGTTTGTACACAAAGTAAATCCATTGTCATCCATTTTACCATGCCATAAGTAAGACTCTATTGAAAAAGTATAAATTATTGTTATGTTTGCTATGATGATTTTTCCAGTTCCATCACCATCATATTGTTCAATGAACCCCATTTAGACATGTTACTGTGGGGGCAGCTAGGTGGTGCAATAGATAGAGCACCAGCCCTGAAGTCAGAAGGACCTGAGTTCAAATCCGGTCTCAAATCAAACACTTGGCATTTCCTAGCTGTGTGACCCTAGGCAAGTCACTTAACCCCAATTGCCTAAAAAAAAGAATAGAAATGTTACTGTAACAATTTGCTATCCTTTTATTATTCTACTTAATGCTTTACATACTCCTAAAGAAGACACAGTGAAGTTGTGTTTTGAAGTTGAATAAAAGTATAAGAGTTTAAGTTCATCCTCTGTAGGTTAGCTAAAATCACCCTTGGTGCAACTCCAGCATAGAGCAATAGATATTATATATCCCTGATACTATTATCACTTTGTTTTATGTAGCTTATGTATTATGAGTACTTTATATAACAGCAAATTGCTCATAAGTATTTTTCTGCATCAATGTTATATAAAATTAATTGTGGCCTACACTTCAGTATATGATGATGTTCTGGTTTCAGTATCATTTGTTGGTTGAGAACCACAAATTGTTTTGAGGTATATATTCTTTATATGTTGGTATGTATGTCAGTATGTAAAAGATAGTAAGCTCCTGATGCATGAGTCTAGTCACCAGGTTAAGTTTTGCTGGTGTTTAGTATGTATTAAAATTTTGCAACCTGATGGGATACATTGCACAATTTATACCATTTCCTTACATAAAGTACATTGATTGTAAGTCCAGGCTCAAATAGTTGTTGGCAGAAGCCTAGTTCTAATTGTCATTGGTTTCCTACCAGTTTCCACTAACAAATCCACATGACTTAGTCCTTTGTTCATTGCTTCTTTATCAACATTATCACCTGAGTTCATTCAGATTTTACCCCTGAGGGCATTTTTGATGCTATTCTTGAATCTTAGCTGTTTCCCAGGCTGCATATGTAGATAATCCACTTTGTATGGCTGATTAGCTATTATTAGGCATTACTATTCATTGATGAAGTGATATCTGCTTGTTCTGAAAGTATTTCAGTAGATTGTTGTTACAGTTGTTTTTAATCCTTTTATCATATATTTGGGAAAGTCTATCTTAAAAACAAAAGTGCCATTCTTATTTTTTGGTGAGGAAGTGTTTATCATTCTGTAAATTACCTAAGATTTTTAAGGGAAGAGGGGGGGGGGAAGCATTTATTAAATACCTATTTTTTGCCAAGCCCTGTGCACAGTACTTTTTATAAATATTATCTTATTTGAGTCTCACAACAACCCAGCAAGTTAGGTGTTATTATTATCCTAATTTCATAGTTGAGAAAATTGAGACAGGTTAAATGACTTGCCCAGGGTCACACAGATAAGTAAGCATCAGAGGCTGGATTTGAACCCAGGATTTCCTGATTCCAGGCACAATAATCTATCCAGAGCTACTAGCTGCCCTTATTAATTGACCCTGAATTCCATTTATGTTTTGGATTTTTGTTAGGATATATTTTCAAATCTGTGATCATTCATGTTACAATTCTAAAAGCATAAAGATGTATTAATACAGTATTAGATAGATATTAGTTGCTCTAAACACATTCTTTCTTTTTTTTCTTTTTAGGCAATTGGGGTTAAGTGACTTGTCCAGGGTCACACAGCAAGTGTTTGGTCTGAGGCCAGATTTTAATTCAGGTCCTCCTGACTTCAGGGTCGGTGCTCTATCCACTGTACCACCTAGCTGCCCCTAAACATATTCTTTCTAAGAAGGTTCAATTTCAAGATGACAACAAGTCTCTTCAGACTTTTTAGGTACAACTTTCTCAGTTATTTTTATGCCTGATGTATCATGTCTAGAGGATATCAAGTCATTTATGGATTATCTTCATCTTTTGATTTGATGTGACCTTCAGACTCATGCTGAAAGCCTTCAGTCTATCTTCCATGTAGTACATTAAGAATTTTGCACTTATCAAGGTGAAACAACATTTGATATTATTGGAAAAAAGATTTCACAGGATGAAGGAGTTGTTTAATGTGTTTTCCAGTAGAGAAATATGCTTGCTATTATCCATGAACATCGAGTATGTAGGGATTAGTCCATAAAATATTTTCAGTTGACTATCTCTTTAATTTGGAAGCCATACTTATTTCTATTTAGAAGAGATCATTTGCTTGAGCTATGGTAAACAATAATAAGTTTAAGTGGCCTTCCTGGAAAAAAATGCTTTGTTTTACATTTTGGAATAAATACTCAGTATTTCGTGTTTCTGGAACAAGCCCTGTCAGAGACAAATTTATTTATTATCTGATTCTCAGTTTAGAGAAAGAAATACAAAAGGATAGAGATGCATCTTGCTTTTGAAAATCTCTTTGCCCAAGTCATTTCCTATTTACAATTGATAAGTTTCAAGTACAAAAACAAAGTTACACAATCAAGATTAAACATGAGTATAAAGTTTAGGCTCATCAAATAGAAAAATAAAAGCAATTTTCAGTGGACCGTGTAAAATCATTTCCCCGAACATTTCAGTCCCTTTTTAACTACCCCCTTTGAGGATTCTCATTTCAATCTAGTAAGAGGTGAACTCCAGAGACACTTTTTAACTGAATTAAATAAAAATTCTTCCTCTTAGTCTGACCTTTCTCCTAATCATTAGGACTTTTGTTTTAGAAACTGATTAGGCTTTCAATAAAAAGGACATAAAAATATTTCAGGGCAGGATATTGTTTCTGAATTGAAAGTTAAGTGAAGAGTAATATAGTTTCTCAATCAGACTAGAACAAGAACATCAGATTTTTTTGTTTGTTTTTTTTTAAGGCAATTGGGGTTAAGTGACTTGCCCAGGGTCATACAGCTAGTAAGTGTCAAGTGTTTGGTCTGAGGCTGGATTTGAACTGAGGTCCTCCTGACTTCAGAGTCAGTGCTCCGTCCACTGCGCGACCTAGCTGCCCCAAGAACATCAGATTAAAGTGTTATCCTAATGTAATTGTGTCATATATAGGGGAATAAGAGAATGGGAAGGAGGTAATATGCTTAGTATACTTCCACAATATCACTTGGTGCTTATATTATTCTGTTAATGGTATGTTTTCAATTAAGAGTAGAGTTTTGCATGTGAACATCAAATACTCTAGCATTCTGACTTTACGTGGGGTCTATTTTATATGTTTACTATATATAAATAAGCCATAATTATAGAATTGAGTCAAAGGCTTAATGCTAATCAACAGGTAGTATTATGGTTCTTTTTGGCAGCTTACTCAACATTCTAAAATTGAATAAATTGTTTCTCACCAGCCTTGGACTTGTTGGCACAACCTTTCTGATCCTCTGTCAATATACTATTTTCTTTTACTTTTTTATAGTTCTGTGTGTTTTTCAGTTATACAAACTTTTAAAGTTTTCTATCAAGTACATAACCATATGATTGGTTTCTATTTGGAAGCATTGCTATCATTTTCATTTTTTGGTGGTAGATACATGATGCCTTCCCTTTAGAAAGGCTTGTTCCTGATAAGAAACTAGTTAAAGGCTTTGCTAATAATTCATATCCACTGTGAAGTATTTGACCTAATAATTATGGATCTTGTATATGGTCTCTGTCAAATTTTGTGGAGAAAATAAGAGTTCCAGCCACATCCTTTGAGTTAATTTCTCTGTCATTCTTAATATATTTTATTTCTTATGACCAAATGGATGATAGGGAGAAGGGGAAGAAGATGGCACATAGTACCCATAGCACAGAAGACAGTACCTATTATGGTACAGTTATGTAAGGGTACAGTTGAGACTTTATCCTCATATAAGTTAGGAAGGAGGTGGGATCTTGTAGAAGGGCACCATGATGATTCAACCAGAGAAATGAAAGCTTAGGGACAGGGGCAGAAGGAAAATCATTCTCTGGAAAGATAACACTCTGTTCACAACCTATCACATTGGCATACTGTATTTAATCTATGTTTGATGTGGGCTAATTACAACACTGATTCAATATTTAGCCATGGAAACATGAGTGAGTACCAGGAAGTAAAGGATGAGGAGCTGGGATGATGAGCCATTTTTTAAAGTACAGAGCTGTAAATCTAGCTGCACATTGTGATCTATGAAGTAAACACTATAAACCCTGATGTTAATATCCTGCTCTTAGGCAGCTAGGTGGCTGTAGTGAGTAGAATGCTGGGTCTGGAATCAGGAAGATCTAAACTCAAATCAAACCTAAGACATTAGCTATATGACTCAGGAAAAGTCACTGTTGTCTGCCTCAGTTTTCTCATCCATAAAAAGGGGATTATAATGGAACCTAATTCTCAGGGCTATTATGAGGACTAATTAAGTTAATATTTGAAAAGACCTTAGCCTAGTGCATGATATATAGTAGCTACTTCATAAGCACTTATTTCTTTCCTTCCTGCTCACTACACAGAATGGAATAGAAATAATAACAAAGGAAGAGCTATCTTGACAAGCCATTAAGATCATATCCTCTCTCCTGAGGCAGGGGTTAATTTTGGTTTTCAGAGCTACTTCTTCGGGTGAAGAAATTTCCAGGGAATAAGGAGGAAACTTAGTGACCATTCATAAGGTATGTGTGAAGGTGAATATGTGAATGATCATTAAGAGACTCACCATCAAGAAGCAGAAGATGAGCAAAATGGAAGCTAGAGCAGAAGTTGTGCTCTACCCTCTTTTATACTTCCTATCAAGACAAAATTGTAGAATCAGGACTTGCAGATGTGCAGAAAGTGGTTGCAACTGGTTAAGAAATGAGTTCAAGGAGCAGTGGCTAAACAATACGTAGGGTGTTAAGAAAGAGCAAAAGACTAGGAGCTGGGAACCATTGGGGAATTGAGGAATGCTTATGTTTTTCCTCTTATTCACAGTCAGACAATAAAATTCCAGTTCAGACAAGTGTGATGAAATAATTATTGTTGCTTGACATCACTAAAATTATATTTCACAACTTGACATTAAAACTAAATTAATAAAGTGTCAACATTATTTTTAAAAACATCTTGATGTGTGTTTGATATATCTGATTTGCTGAAATATGTGCTATCTTCTAAGAATGAACTTGAACATGATTGTTTCCTTTCTTCTTCGCTTTCTTTATTTGCTTCACTACATCAATTCCCTCAATAACTGTGTGATAAACAACCTACTTTTTTGCAAGAGATGTTCTGATTTAAATGTCAGTTTCTTCATTTGATAAACACTTATTGTATGGAATAAAAGCCACTGATTTTCTTCAAGCTACTTATAAGCAATAACATAGCATAAAGCTCAGCAGAGTTGACTTCAGCAAATCACTGGATAGGCTCAAATTAATAATTACATAGAAAATCATTTTCCTCTTTTCCTTCCTAACAATAAAAGAACCTAGCTTCAACAATCTTTCACAGTCTTTCTGACTGAAATTGATACTGCTAGCTCTTGCGCAAAAGTGCTCCTCTCCACCCTAGAACTGTGACCCAATGGACTCAGTCAAAAGGTCGCAACTGAGGATCTAGAGGGCCACGTGTGGCCTCAAGGCTGCACTTCCCCACTTCTGGTCTAGACAGCCACTATATTTGAGGAGAATGGATGGCATAGTTTATGCACAGTTACCAAAAAAAAGGGCATCTGAGATGATATTAATAACTACACTCTATATGGCTAAGTTCTCTTCTGTGTAAGATCTTAACATTTCTGGCTCATACATGTATCAGACATATATTTCATTAATGAATGAGAAAGTGACCGATAGGTTTTACCATAGCAGAACAAATCTTCTTAGTAATGCATTAGTCAGTGTAAAGAACATAAGGTGTATATTTTGTGTCTATATTTTGTTGGTTAAAATAACAATAGCAAACATTAGATTCCAGAGTACAAAATATAGCCTTGGCAAACTCTCTTTGAACAAGTCACCTCTCGTGAATATCTAACAGTTAAAGAACCTGAACTCAGGCCCACGAGGTTATGACCCTGATCTTGCTCCCTCTTTACCAAGATGGCTGCCTTAGCTCTGAACCCCTTCACTTGGACCCGGGTTTAATGATAAAGAGCTTAACCACCTAAAAAGGGTCAGATGCTTTTGTTTTCACTCTTTGATTTGTTATATACCTACCTCAGGGCCCAAGAGAAAAGTAATTATTTAAAGCTTATGTTTAGCTCTAATTTAGGGTCTCCACAAAAGATGGAAATAGAAAGACATTCAAAATGTCAAATAAATTAAATACGGGACAATTGTTTATTTTCTTTAGATAAAATAAATTCTTAATACACACAACATCAAATTAAGCATTGACATTTAAAGCAATATTTTAAAACAGTTGTTAATATTCTCTTGGGAGGTTGAGACTTGAACTCATAAAAATTTTAAGCATTTGATAATACTGCTCAAAAGTTCATTATTAAATTTTAGCCCTACTCTGAATTATTCAAAAAAAAATTCTGTCCAAGTCCATTTTGTCCAGGGATTGAGTTCTTCCTCCTTTTGTTTATATTTTCTTCAAAATGAAACTGCTTCTTCTTCTCGTCAACACTGAACAATGGGCTCAAAATCTTCAAACCACTCAAATTCACAGGACTATCTCCAACTTAGACATATTCTTCTCAAGATATTCAATATTCATTTACCTGTACTCAGGGAAGGAATACAAATTAAAATGGCAAGCTCAGGTTCAAACTAGTCTAGTTGAGTTGCCATTACTCTAGCTGCAGAATGGAAAGATGTCACCTTACTTCACCCAACCCATCACTTAAGGATTCTTTGGAATGGGCCCTGGAGAGTTGAAAGAAGAGAGTTGATGGAAGAGAGAAAGCCAGATGCTATCTTTCCATTTTAAATTGATAGAGCACCATGCCAATGTCAAGGGGTTAGGGGCAGAACTTGGGACTATATGGGGTTGTATCATATAAAACCTTCAAGTCCTTTCAGAAATGAGCCAGCACATGTGGTTGACCAGAAGCAGACATGAAAGTTTTGTGCATTCTCCAATACCATATACAAGTTTCCAGAACAATTGTAACCATGGAAATCACTTTGTTCCCCCTTCTGCTGGATAGTAACTTCCAGAGAGGAATAAGATAGGATCATACTTCACACTGTGGCTATCTCCTCAGAAGCTAACATGACACTGAAAACAAATCTACATTGCCATTACCCTTGCCTTCCAGTTCTGGAACCATAATCGAATCAACTATGTCATTGCTCCCATAATGGATATGCCAATCTGCTGCTCTATTGTTCCACTCACCAACTTTGTATTGTTCCAAATCAAAATTTTCCCTATTAAAATGTGAACTTGATGCTAGGAGTGAGGGAGAGGAGGGCTGTCTTAACTTTTGTGTTTGTATCTTCAAAAAGTAGTAAAGCACTTGGTATGTAAGTGTGCTTAATAAATGCTTGCAATTAATCAATTAATTTATAAATTCTCCAAAAGTGATTGTCAATGTCGTGGAAGGTGTCCTCAATTATTTTAGAATAGAAAAAGGTTTCTCTATCAATAATAGACTCAGACAACATTGTTCTGATTATATCAAATTCCACCATGCTACAGAATCTCTGTAGTAAGATACAGAGTAACTCAAACGTAATAAGCCTAGCCAATCACACAGGAAAGGTTAAGTGAATAATGAATGTAGTCTGTTTAGATTGTGTCATGCAGTCAGTCAGAGAGCATTGTAAGTTAGCCCATTAGTGTGTGTGTGTGTGTGTGTGTGTGTGTGTGTGTGTGTATGTATATCTTGTACAGGTGCCATGAATGGGAAAAAAAAATCTTGATTTAGACTTTAGTAAGAGGAGAGTACCCTGGACCACATTTGTGAAATTCCACAGCATTCTGAAAGATATTTTTTAACACAAGTATTCTCCCAGTGATGCTATATGGATGCTTATCATGGAATGTCAACCATCTAAGAAATATTCCAATTGAAAATGACCTGAAGAAAAATGTAAACATGTATGATATATATAAGCAAGCTGAAGGATATTGACAAAGATAGCAGGAATGGCAGAGTCAGAAGGGAATGTAGATGGCTCTACTTATGGCAATGTAGGCCTATTGGCTTTGACTGGTGTTGGGGAGTAAAAACTTCTGCAAGAGAAAGACTTAGGGTTTTCAAATCAAGTTGGACAAATGGACATCTTCCCAGAACTCCCTGAATTTTGGCATTCAAATCTAATAATGTCACTGACTCTAAATCTTTTATTTCTTGGATCCATATAATTAATACATACTCTAGGGTGAACTACGTTTTGCTTATCAGTTTCTGCTTAGTCTACTTTTATCTTGGACCTTTGCCACTTCAGTCTAAAATAAAAATTGTTTTCCTTGCCCAGATATCCCAGGGTGTTATATACTCACCTGTGTTAACTTGTTCCAGGCAGGATGCGAAAACAATAATGCAGCATCATTAATATCAAAGCCATGGATTCATATTTTTCTTGCAGGTTTTGTATATAGGAGCTCTGACTTTATTGTCTTCTTCTGGTTGTATATTTTGATTTTCTTTGTCACCAAAGTTTTTTTTTTGTTTGTTTTCCGCTCCCTGCTTATGTTTCTATCCAATAACCTGACTTTTAAACTCTTTGTTAAGGTAGGTCTCTGCATCCAGTGTGGAGGGTGTACTGTCACAAGATTCAGAGGTTTTCTGCAGCTGTTTTCAGAGATACTTCTAGAGACCTGTGAATTTTCAGTTCTTCCAAGGTGATGTGGTCAAGGGCGAGGTGTTTACTCCTTTTTTCGCCTGAGCTCTGGTTTATGAGTGACCACAAGCACTCTTTTCTGCCTTGGAACTGTGAGGAAAATTTTAAAAATAAGAGATCATTCGTGAGTTTTAAAAGAACAGTTTCTGGAGAGAGCAGCTGGAAACCAGGTTGAAGATTAGAGAGGATCTTGGCAAATATATGCAATATAGTAACTATGAACATGCTATTGCCCTTAGTTGCTATATTTTATTTGTGTTCATAAAAATTGCAATATCTTTTTAAGGGAGAAATGTTACATATGTTATTTTTTGGTGTATCTTAAAAATTCTTCATTGAAAAGATAGATACTATCATGAGATCCTCTCCTCCAAATCTCAAAATTTCTCTGTGTTGTCACCAACCCCCTTTTCTTTGTTAATGTCTCAGGAGCTAAAACCATCCTGAATTTTGCTGTTTAACATTGGGGAAGTCATGTAGCCTCCATGGGCCTTCATTTCTTCAAATGTTAAATAAAGTGGAAGGGGGCTGGACTCCATGGCCTCTGAGATGCCTTGAATCTGTAGACCTAAGATCCTCTCTAATCTTCAACCTCTCCCCAAGTCTTCTTGTTGTTCAGTTGTTTCAGTCATGTCCAACTCTACACAATCTCATTTGGGGTTTTCTTGGCAAAGATACTGGAGTAATTTGCCATTTCCTTCTTCAGTTCATTTTACAGATGAGGAAACTGAGGGAAGCAGGGTGAAAGTGATTTGTCCAGAGTAACACGGCAAGTAAGTGTCTGAGGCCAGATTTTAACTCACGAAAATTCGAAGCCTGACATTCTATCCACTGCAATATCTTTTCTTCTAAGAGAATGATGATGATTTCTATTGACTGGTAGAGAAGATAAAAACTTCTTAGCCTGGCATTTAAGGCCCTACACAACTTAGCTTCAACTAACCTTTCCAGCTGTCTTTCCCATCAGTCCCTTCACACTCTAAGTTGTAGTTGCTCCTTGATCTTATCCCAACATTTCTGTGTCTGTACCTTTGTTTAGGCTCTCTGCCATCTCTGAAATGCAATCCTTTCATATTTCTGCCCATTGAAATTTACTCTTTCTTCAACATTCAGCTCAGGTGGAGTGTCACTGCTTGAATGAAATCCTGATCTCTACAGCTAAAAGCTTTTTTCCTTCTTTCTCCCTCTCCCCCTGAGTGTGATCTCTGGATCTCACTTTGTCCCTATCATGCTCTACTTTGGATTATACTGAATTTTGTACATGTCATATACTTCTTTGTAGAGTAGAGGCATCCTGATGTTAGAGTACATATTATTTTCAATTTTTATCACCTTAGCTCCTAGCACAGTGCTTTGCATACTTAATAGATTTCATTTAATTGAATTGAACTGAGGACCACAAGAATATGGGATTACTTTTGATATTTTGCTTCTGTTGTTTATATCAAACAATATATCTTGTTCATTTGTCATTAGAATAGCTTAAAAGATATATGTTTTATAATTTTAAGATTTAATAAATTATAATAAAACTATAAACTTTGTGATTTTTTATGGAAAAAAAGCCTCAGTTATATATTTATTTTATTTCATTTGCTTGACTAGAAAACCTGGAAAAACATACACACACAGACACACACATGTGTGTATATGTATGCATGTATGTATGTCTATATATAATATTTCTTAAAATTCTGAAGCTAACTCTACGTGCAAGCAGATAGTCCATAACATTGTACATAAAATTAAAAGGAAGGAAAGAAATGAAAATTCATACAATGTGAGAAGATAAATTATTCTCCTAGAATCATTTCCAGAGCCAAATATGAGGTCTTTTCTGTTCCAACCCCCTCTCTATTTGGTTCAATTTTGGCTTCTATCTCCTGATTCATTTACTAATTATCACTGGAATGGAGTGTATACATTCATGTAGTGTTTCTTTCTTTTCTTCCAGTCAATTTTCTTGCCTTAGTATCAGGGCCATTAAGCACCCAATTTTTCAGGGCAGCCAGATTCCCTATAGAGTTTTTTTAATATCTCATTGCCACATCCTTGATGTAAGATGAAGGCAAAGCATCACCCTATTCCATCTCACCTTCTCTGGGTTCCACTTTGTTTTCCGCCTACATACATGTTCTTCTTCAGTCTTTTTCAGTTTACCTGCACACCTATCATGATGCAATATTCATTTGGGACAGACAAATTATTTTCCCAGTCAATCAAAGAGCAAAGAATGGGGAAAGGGGTAATATTTAAGCATTTGCTATATAAAAATATTTTGTTTAATAATGATCAAGGAATTTTGGTTTTCTTTGTCTAGGTACTTCCTATATCAAAGAGGATAGTAGGTCCTTCTCACTTTAGTAGAGACTTCATGATTTGCAGCAGCTAAAAAAAAAAAAAAAAAAAAGAAAAACAAACCAAAAAGACAAACAAAAAGAAAAAAAAATAAACAAGCAACTACAAAAGTTCATCATCTTGGGGCCAACCTTGTGATGATCATCAGTATTTGTAGACATGGGATGTAGAGCAGAAGGGCTTTAGAAGTCACCTAATCCAACTTTCTCATTTGATAGATTAGAAAATTTAGGACCAGTTTAGGACCTCAAATAACAGATAACTTTGTAGTTGACTGATGTTCATAAACCTGAAGACTTTCTAGTTAGCTGGAATGTGCAAGAACTAACAGCCTTCAAGAGCTCAGTGTGACCTTGTGTCATAATGAGATACGAAAATAGTAGAGAATTTTATGGCGATAAAATTAGCAAAATCTACTAATAGCCAAGTTTTCCTGAAATTACTTTAACATCAATTTTCAACATACCTAATGCTTTAATTTTGAAGGTGCATGGGGTATGGTACAAAGTACAAGGCTAGATTCATTACTGTATCTCTGCAGTAGAGAGAGTTCGTTGCTGAATTTTCCCTGCGCTAATGAAAACATGTCCAATTTAAAAAATGCGTGATTTCCTTTCATTCTCAAGCTATAAAGAACCAAAATAAACCAAAGGAGCTTTTATAACTCAGAATTTTTAAAAATCATTACTACTGGCAGAACTGATTGTGCATTTTAAGTTCTGCTACTAACAAAAAGAGCTAAATTCACCAAATTCATTCATATATAGATAGCCAGTCTAATGCGTACATAATCCTGACTGGCAATTGAGCACACAGTTAAGTTTCCCTCCTGCTTCTTGTATATGATAACATGTAATCTATATAAACCATATGCAAATTCAATTACATTGTTTCGTTCCTCAACACTATTTAACTTTTTTGTATCTGTCATTTATATAAGCAGACAAAATATTTGTTATTTGCTGTGTAGCTGTTATTCATTCAAGTTTGAAATCACTGAAATATCAGAATCTTCCCAGAAAACAATGTGCTAACTTCTGTTTAACTGCTCTCTTGAAATACTGTGAATGAATGAAATACCAAAAATGAATAAAATGAAAAAAATATAGTAAATGGTGTGGTGAAAGTCAGGATTTGGTCTTACAAATATGCAGTGTAGGTGGTTGTTGCAGTGCTCTAATTTGTGGGATTCCAAGAAAACCCCCAAAATATTTTCCCTAATCATCTGCCAGAATTCTACCACTGAAGATTCACTTCTCCCACAATCTTTTTTGAAAAGGAAGATACCCCTGAAATGTTTAACACAATAGTTTATCAAGCATTTGCTCCTTACTATGAATTTAAATTTATCAGATCTTTTTTTTCCCTTCTACCAGAAAGCTGTGGTTAGTGTACACAGGAGATTCTAAGTTTTGAATTGAGGTGGGAGGGAGAAAATTTTGGAGAGTAAGACAATATTTCAGGAATATTGGGCAGAATGATGAGGTATCCTGGGAAGAATGAAGCCAGCCATAGGGAATAAAGTCAACATGATGCTGCATTTTCCAAGAAGCATCCTGATTCTTCAATGTTACAAAACTGAAACTAAATAATAGCAAATTATCCAGTGAATAGGAGCTCATGAAAGTGGGAAAGGGGTCAGAAATATGAAATAATAATAGATCTATTAATAAAATAAAAATGATGAAATATAAGATAATACGTGTTTTGGAGGGCTGGAGGGGTGGGTACGTATGTGTGCATGTGTTTGGTGCTAGCAAGAGAGGTGGCTATAGGAAGGGATGGAGTGTCAGAAAGGGCTGAATTGCCTGTGAAGTACAAGAAGGGATGGTAGGACAATATTGACTGCACTGCTTCTTCTCAGGGCCATTTGCTGAGCACGTTCGCTCCATTCTCCAATCAGCTAGCTGTGGCTAAAAGAAGTCAGAAGTTCCTTGCCAGCTTGCTGATAGTAGGAAAAGCACTGACTTTCATGACTTCCAGTTTATCCTGGATGCCAATTTCATGACTTGAGCTAAGTTGAGATACGGAGACTGATCCTATTGGAAATTAGTCAGACATCTTGTAGAAACTATGTGGTATTATATTCCCTCCTATGACCACTCACAGAGAAAGCAGCCAGGAAGGACTACAAAAATTCAATCTGTGCATTTTATAAAACTACTTAGATTGCATCAGTCCTATATCTGGTGACTTTTTGACTCTCAGCTTCTTGGTAGATAACATATCATTATTATTTTCTTACAATTATGTATTATTTGTTTGCTTAGCAATTTATGTCAAGTAGAAGAACTGTATAGTTAACTATACAATTAACCACATAATTAAACATATTTGTCTGTTTCTGTGAAGAGTAGACTCCATTATGCCAATGCCACTTGACTAAAACCATGAGATTGAAGATGAGATTTCTCAGTAGCATGGATTGTCAGGATCTGCTCAGATTGGATGAACTTGCAAATTACATATGCTTTAATAATAACTTAGAAGCAGATTTGAAGTACATCAAACAAGCAATCAACAAGAATGTATTAAGCTCCAACTATGTGCTAGGCACCAGGGATGCAAAGACAAAATCTCTAACTTCAAGGAACTTGCACTACATTTGGGGAAACAATATGTACATATGTCAGGGGAGAGGGACCTTATCTTAGTGAATCATTTTTCTCAAAATTGTTAAAGAAAATGGATTTCTGTTTGGAACCTGGCTTGAAGACACAGGAAGAGATGAGATAGGGAAAGAGACTTAGAAATAGAAAAAATTCTGTATTTTTTCCTGAAGTTTTTTTCTTCCTACTCCAATATCTTTTGTATGATTCTGTGAAAAAAATTTCCACTGAATTTAACACATCTTGAGTTGAAATCCTGGTTTTATAATTTAACCTTTCTCAGCCAGTTTGCTTATATGTAAAATTTGGGGCTTGGATCACATGATATCTAAGATTCTAAGAAATGAGATGGCAATATAAATTTGTCCCAGAGCAATATCATTGAGAAAGATCATCACAGTCTCCCCACTATGTTGGGGATCTTTTCAAATCTCAAGTTTTCTATCACCCTAAGGTACAACCTCTACCTTTCCTGCTTTCCTCTCCCCTATTATATACTACACTGTTACGAAGAAGGAGGAAAAACAGTTATCAGCACATGATCATGCCGTAACTAACCTTTTTAATATTCTAGAACTTTGTGTCCTAGAACACACTTTCTTGTGCATAACAGAAATGCAAAAAACAAAATGCTTGAAACCATAGACTTTGAACTTTTTTCCCGTATATTCCTGATGCCAGACCAAATAACTTGTATCATGCCTGGTAGGTGCTGTCTCTGTTTAAATTGAATAATGGGCTGAATTTCAGACAAAGCCTATGAAGAAAACGTTAGTCTCAAAACCTGGTCTTTCTGCCTTGATTCATTACAAATAATACATCCATACACACACAATATGCTCTAAATTGCACACTGACCTGTATTAATGACCTGGCTTTTTATCAAAGTTTGCCATGATGTCAGTGTTTGATCTGAATTGTTAGCTTCATAATTTTGAATCAAATTAATTCTCTCTCAGATTCTGGAGGTCATTTCAATGTCAGCTGAGGTCCTTATGTTATGCAGGAACTTTTCTTTGATTTTGTCCTTGCATTCCTCTAGCATAGTTCTTGCCCAATTTCTCACCCTGCTGAGGAGGTCACCCTGAGTTTTTCAAGGCTGTAATAATGGTGCAAAAGCATTTTTGCACTTCCCCCCAAACTGAGAAGTTTTCTAGTTTGGGCTTGATAGACAGATTATAACTCATTCAAGGACCAACCTAGCTGAATATGTCGAATATAATCACCCAAAAGTTGATGACCAGAAAGCGATAAATATTTTTTTCTGAAAAGAACAAGTCATGAATTAAAACTTTTGGTTGATAAATAAATGGAAACATTTGTAATATGAATCAAAAATTATATCTGAATTTGTCAGGGAAAAATCATGAAATATTCTTTATTACTAAAGAATAAAAGGGACTACAATTAAAATCCTAAAGCATCCTCTCTGAAATCCACACATGGATTATTGAAGTGAGTACTTTTACTGCAAATTAGTTTGGAAACTACTATGTGTCTGAGTCAAGCAGAATAACATAATTTCATAATCGTGATCTAGCTGTAAAACTTTAACTTATAAAAATCAGAATAACTTTTTACTGCTGCCAAGTACTGGGCTTCATTGGTTGCTGGCCATTGTAAGATGCTCTTACTGAATAGTGTCCTTTACTCATGAAAAACACCAGGGATACTTGGCAGTCCTGAAAGTCCAACATGTTTGGATGATTTCCCAAGCTTGGACATTTCTGTGCAGGGAGCTGTCTTCTTTGTACTTGTAATATCTCGTGACAGCAGGAGCTGTCTTCAGCAAAATATATCATCTTCACAATAATGTCAGTTACCTTCCATGGATAAAGATATAAACTCAGAAATGCACCTGTATCACTCCACTTAAAGACTAGAAAGAATGTTGGCCGTCTGGGAATTGGACAGAGAGCACTGATATTTTCATCTGTAACATTATGTGGTTTCACTAGTCCAAGGAGAGTGACAAGTTTCAGTTCAACATTGTTGAGAGGAGGAACTGAAATTTGACCCTGAGTGGAAGAATAATGGAAACACTGATGACAGGCCAGCTTTGTAGCCAGTGTTCCTGTACTGAACTTTGCTAGGTTTGCTTCTTCCCAATGACAGAGAACTCAGAGAGGAGTCAGGGGATCCAGAAATGGCCATTGCAAAGCATTCCACTGCCCATTTGTGATGCAGGATTAGGGTTAATTGCTAAGATTAGCTTGAAGATTCTTTTCTTCCCAAGTGTGCTCTGGTTGGGAGTGAGGATTCACTCACTGTCAGCTTCATCCTGTAATTGCCTTCGTAAATTCCTTCACATACTACCTTAGGATGACGAAGTCCTAAAGATAGTCTAGAGGCCCTTTCACCATTTAAATATTTTTGAACTTTTATTCTACAGCCCTTCTGGTATAGCAGTACTAAGAAGAAGAAAAAAAGAAAAGAAAACACAAAACAATAATAACAAAGAAAATTAACAGTTTTTGAAAGTGACACCATAAAGAAATAGAAGTAAAATATATAAAAGAGGAAAAAAAGCCTAATCTTTCTTTTCCCCTTCAGAAGGACTGAGTTTCAGATCTTGATAATCTGGTCATTGGTGGGTAGAAGATGCCAAATCCTTACATTCCATTGTGGGTTTCCTAATTCAAGGGAGTGATGAAGAGGATGGGTGTCATCAGGAATATCATGCTCACAGAACAAATTATAGCATTTCTGACGCAATCAATAACTCTTCATCACACATCCACATCATCTGGGGTAATACGGTAAAAACTCAGAAGCTTCTTGATTGCAACATATCCTGGAACTGAAGTTAATCCTGAGGCAAAGCAAATACCACAATCGACTCAGTATTCCCTGACTCATCCACCTGCCTGAAAGACATCAGGAGAATGATAGAAAATATTTTCCCCATTAGAGGCATTTGCTAATGAGCTGTACTTTTCTTTCAAATGAGTTAAATAAGAACTCTTCCTCTCCCCCATACAAGAAGTAGGAATTACCACCAAGGCAACTAGAATATCCACCTTTTTTCCAACTAAATATGCATTCATCATTGTCATAGAATGAAAGTTTCACCCCCCTCATGTTGTTAGAAATCAAAGAACCTACAAACAAAACCATTCCTTGATTCCCCAACCCTTTTGTGGGAAGGAGTTGTTTGAATCATCCGAGAGGAAAGGAGTTTTCCCAATTCATAGGGATCTGAACTATTTCTTCAGCATGTACAGAACTCCCTGATGGGGAAAGAATCTTGAGGTCTAGGTGACCCTATGATAGGGAAGAGGAAAGGCCAGAAACTGTTAGCTGGAAGTATGTCCAAAAACAGTCCATTCTTATTTGCTTTCTTGTTTGTTTGTTTTGTTTTGTTTTGTTTTGGTTTTGGCCAGGCAATGGGGTTAAGTGACTTGTCACTTAGCCAGTAAGTGTAACATGCTGAGGCTGGATTTGAACTCAGGTCTTCCTGAGTCCAGGGCCAGAGCTCTATCCACTGTGCCACCTAGCTGCCCCCATCTTATTAGCTTTCTTCTTGGAGACTGGTTCCAGTGGACTGGAGAGTCCTTCCTCTTTGTAGGGTGGAATTAGTTTATCAAAAATTTTCTGAGAAATTAGACATCTGACCTGGGTAGTCAAGTACATGATAATGCAAGCAGAGGTAAACCTTGTGCTGAGATGGAGTAGGAGTACTATGTTGCCACTTAAGAACAGGTTAAAAACAACTTGGGTTAGGTGGGTGTGGCATCTGAAACAAGGAGCCTACTGGCACAAGGAACAAGTTTGAATGATCATATGGTTCCAGTGTCAGCACAATATGGTATACCACTCATCAGATTAGCAATGGCCCTATTCCCTAACCTCTGATTTTGTTGTGATGGCTTCAAACTAGTTATTTAATTGAACAGAGAGCTTATGATAACTTTCAAGGGTACTACATATCCCACAAATCACTCTATATTATAAGATACCTTTTTCATTTGTCTTCACTGCAAAAGAAAGAGCCTTTGGTTATCCATTCCCATCTTCTGTACACCATTTGGTCAGCCCTATGATCACTACCATGAAATCAATGTACTTGAAAGTCTTCCCCCTTCCATTCCTTAAGGCTCTTTCACATATTAGACATGCAGTATAGAAGATAGACAACTTGGAGAACTTTCTAGGAACCCAGTTGCATAGGGTATCCTCTGTAGCTGCATTATTGCATACTTAAATCCAGTTAGTTATACCTCTTTCATCACCATCAATAAAGTAGGCAAACCAGCATTATTCTGTAGCCTCTCTTTTCCTATATGCATATTCTTCAGTGTGATCCCCACCTGCCACTGAAAGATCTCCTTTTCCCCTCTTTATTTTTCCCTTTATTATTCCTTCACTTTGCTTTTGCATCCATTTTCCTATCAGTCACCTTCTTTGTGAGAGACCACAAAACTTATTTCCCTTCATTTTTGACCACTGAATTGATTAGAATTCCTCACACATTCACTCTATCTACTCTTCTTCCTTCCATCTTCTGTTTTATTCACCATCAAATTCTCCAGTAGAGACTCTTTAAAAAAAATGATTAACTGTAGATAGGATGTTGTGAGGTGTGGTCCATGATGTTTCAGATGCATTCATCTACCATTTTTTCTATTTAATTTCCACTTTCACTATTGTCTCTTATTGTACTTTAAGAAAAAAATCTCAGATTGTTCTCTCTGTTGCTATTTTGTGGTTGTTCTTTGTTAATCTCATAAGTGTTTTTATCTTTTTTTTTGTATTTTTTGTCCTTTTTTTCTTCCTCGGGATAATTTATTTAATAACTTGATTGTTATGTGTTTACTTTATTACATTTTTTTGTTTTCTAGGATGTTTGAAAAGCAAATTACTTTTTTCAGATATACTTTTCTTATGAAAATATTTCAAATAACCTTTTTTACTTAAAATTCATCTTTTTTTGATTAATGTTAGGCTCAGGTTTGCAAGATATGTCACTTTACAATCCAATTTGAGCTTTTTTGCTCTTTTGAACATATTATTCCATTCTTCCCAGGTTTTTTTTTCCCCTTATGAGGACAGTTGCTCTAAATATTTTTACACATATAAATCCCTTTCTTCTTTCTTTATCTCTTCTGGGATGCAAAATTGCTTTCCAGAATGTCTGGTTGAATTCATAACTCCACTTAAAATGTATTAATATTCTTCTTTTACATTTACATCAACTTTTAAAATCTGATGGGTATGAGGTAGAAAATATCATTGCATTTGGTTTTAATTTTTGTGATTATTAGCAATTTGCAGAATTTTTTGCATTCTTAATAGCCCACATATTTTGCCTCAAAAAAAAAAATTCTATAGGTGGAGGTTGGTGGCCCATGCCTATAGTCTTTGTTATTTATGGGGGATGAAATTCTGAACTTTAGGAGGTATATTACCTATTTCTTGGTCATCCACAGCAAATTCATAATCAACATAGTGAGACCCTGGGTTTGGAGAGCTACTCAATTGTCTGTGGATGAATATTTGGATCAGGCCATGAATCTTTGCTATACTTCCAGCTCTGGCAAGATAGTGACACCCAGTCTGAAAGCCAAAGCAAAGCAACAAATACAACAAACAAACAAAATCCCCTTGTTTATATCCTTTGATCATTTGTTGGTTGAAGTAGATCTATCATTTAGTGTTTATTATCCATTTTTAATAATTATGCTAAAATTGCTTACCTTTTGGTCCAGCAATGCCACTACTAGGTTTGTTTCCCAAAGAAATCATCAAAAAGGGAAAAGGATCTACGTACACAAAAATATTTACAGCAGCTGTTTTCATGGTGGCAAAGAATCAATCAGAAATTTAGGGAATGCTCATCAATTGGTGAATGGCTGAACAAGTTGTGGTATATGAATGTAATGGAATACTATTATGCTATAAGAATTGATGAGCAGATGGACTTCAGAAAAACCTGGAAAGAGTTACATGAACTGAGGCTAAGTGAAGTGAGCAGAACCAGGAGAACATTTTACACAATTCTTCACAACATTGTGCAATGATCAGTTTTGATAGACTTAGATCTTCTCAGCAATACAACGATCCAAGATAATTCCAAGACTCATGACAGAAAATACTATCCACAACCAGAGAAAGAATTGTAGAGTCTGAGTGCAGATTGAAGCATATCCTCTTCTCTTTTTTTTGTTTCCTCTTTCTCATGTTTATTTTTTTCCCTTTTGTGTTGATTCTTCTTTCACAATGTGACTAATTTGGAAATATGTTTAATATGATTGCACTTGTATACCTTATACCAGATAGCTTGCCATTTTGGGAAGGGGAAAGGAGAGGGAGAGAGGGAGAAAAAAAATTTGGAATTCAAAGTTTTATGAAAGTGAATGTTGAAAACTATCTTTACATGCAATTGCAAAAAAAAAAAAACACAATTAAGTAGGAAAAATGTTTTAAAAAATAACTATGCTAGATCTCTGAATGACCTCAGTCATGCAGAAATTATTGAAGAGGACCAGAAAAAAAAATAGATAGAATTGTATTAAAATCTATGTAGGCCTTTGGTGGTTAATCAACAGATAAATTCAAACAAAATATTTAGTCATTTGTGTCATACATGTATCAGTGTTGCCATATGTGGAGGATATTCCATAGATAAACTACAGTTCTTGGTCTTGTAGTTGGATGCCAATAAGAAAGTCAGATACAATGTGTAAAAAAGTTGCAAGTGTATAGTGATAAGAGTCCTATGAATATTTTGACCGGTCTCAAGTTAGATGCTGCTTACCAAGGCTGTATACTAGTACTAGTCAACCACAAATTCAACATTCATAACAAGAAAGATTAATGTGGATATAGATGACCCATTTTAAATGTCAAGTGACAATAAAACAATGGAAATTCTTAAGAAAAGAATGAAGGTTAAATATTATCTTCAAGGATATGGTCTTCAAGAAAATAGCAATTGAGAGTCTTAAGATTTCTCCCAGATCACATGCCAGCAGTATACATGCTACATTGAACCAACCCTCTTTTCCTCAGTTGTCCATGGATGATTTCCAATAAAAGCAAATTCCAGATAAATGACTCATAGAAATTAAATAAACTAAGAAGCAAGGTAATGGCGCTAAAGGACTTGAGTTCTAAATCATTAGAGTCAATTTACTACTGAGACAATGGCAGGACTCTAACTTCATTATTTCCTCAAATATCTCCTTTGTACTAAGTTGTTACTACCTCTAGCACATAGGAAACATTTCTGAGAGTGTAAATCTAAGGATCTACCTGTCCCTTGTCTTGAACTTGGACATGGGGACCTGGACTGTGTTCAGAATTACAGGAAACATTATCATTTAGAATTAGGCTCCCTATTCTCACAGTCTTTTGTTCATTACAATTCACACTCTACTGTCATGGGGATAATTTCACACATTGTTTAGGTTGTTGCTCATGTGTGGGTCTCCACAAAAGTTTGTAACAATGAACATATGCAATGAATGTTATGAATCATGTATAATGTAAATTCAGGGCTGAGCTTGACAGAGGCCAGTCTTATGATAGTTTATGTTCAACATTGGGAACAAAAAGAGACATACATAGCTCATTCAAAAGTTAATGAAAGGAGATTTATTAAGCCACCATAGGATAAAATTATTTAACAAGGTTAGATATTTAGAACATTTAAGATGATTTACCTGAGCAAAGCTCCTTTGGCTAAGTTGCTCATAGTTTTCTACTAACCATGTGCCTAGAGAGAGAGCTCCCAGAGTACGTTTTGGATGCAAGTGACAAGAAAAGGATATCAGGAAACTGAGCCAAGTCCTCTAAGCCATTAAAATCTGGATTCAATGATGCTTTCAATATCTCATAATAAAATGTATCCTAAATTTCATGGGAGAGAGATTAGGATATTGATCAAAACATGAGTCAGGTAGTTTATTCCTACACAAAAAGAAATACTAGACATAAAAAGAATTATAGTGTGCCTTAAAAGAATGACTTAAACAAGACTGAGCAACTTGACTTTTGACTAATCTGTTTTTTTAATTTATTTTTTTCCCAAGTTGCATGTAGAAACAATTTTAACATTAGTATTTTTTTAAATTTTGAGTTATGGATTATCTTTCTTCCTCTCTTCCTTCTGTTCTCCCTTCATTCAAAAAGCAAGCAATTTGATATAGGTTATACATGTGCAATCATACAAAATTTTCATAGCCTGTTGTAAAAGAAATCACAGACCCTCTGCTCCTCAAAAAAAAACAAACAAGAAAAACAAAGTTTTAAAATAGTATACTTCAATCTATATTTAAAAAAAAACAAAAAAATAGTATACTTCAATCTATATTCGTACTCCACCAGTTGCTTCTTTGAAGATGGATACCATTTTCCATTATAAGTCCTTTGGGATTGTCTTGGATTTATCGTATTGCTGAGAACAACTAAGTCATTCACAGCTGATCACCTAACAATATTGTCGTTACTATGTACCCTGTTCTCCTGCTTCTTCTTACTTAACTTCACTTTGTTTCATGTAAGTCTTTCCATTTTTTTTCTGAGAGCATCCTGCTCATCATTTCTTTTTTTCTGTTTTTTGTTTTTGTTTTTGTTTTTTGGGGTATTTTTTTTGGTAAGCTATAGGGTTAAGTGACTTGCCCAGAGTCACACAGCTAGTAAGTGTTTTGTGCCTGAGATGAGATTTGAGGTCTAGTCCTCCTGACTCCAGGGCCCTGGTTTTATCCACTGTGTCACCTAGCTGTCCCATGCTCATCATTTATTATAATAACACAATAGTATTCTATCATAATCATATACCATAACTTGACCAGCCACTCTGCAACTGATGGGCATCCCCTAATTTTAAATTATGTGTCACCACTAAAGGAATATAAATATTTTGTACATATAGGTCCTTTTCTTTTTTTCTTTTTTTTTTAATCTTTTGAGGAAACAGATATAATAATGGTATTGCTGGGTCAAAGGTTTGCCCAGTTCCAAATTGCTCTTCAGAGGGTTGAATCAGTTCATAACTCCACCAACAGTGTATTAGTGTCTCAATTTCCCCATAGCCCCTCATTTTCCTGTTCTGTCACATTAGCCAATCTGACATATAAGGGTTGCTACCTTAGAGTTATTTTAATTTATATTTCTCTAATCAATAGTGATTTAGAGTAATTTTTCATATCAGTAGACATAGCTTTGATTACTTACGACTACTCTGACAATCTGCTGAGAGGTCTATAATTAACCCTCGATAATGCATAAGGTATTTTGAAAGTCTATTAATGACTTATTTTACATTTCCTATCAGATCAATCCCACTAATACAATTGAACTCTGGTGGTCAAATGAGCCATTACCAGCTCCTCTCCTGGAGATAAGCATTCTCTTTAAGTTCACTGGAACAGTTGCCAGGGATTTCTCTTCTGCTGCATTCCACTCTTGCCACTAGCAAAGACACTACAGTAACCCAACTCATAGCCTTAACAAGACCTTCAGAACTTTTGGAACACACAGTATCGCCAATAGTCTTGGACTCATTCACAATGGAATATCCATTCACTTAAAATCAAAGAAGAATATGCGCAAAAGAAGCAGAGGATGCCATTTCTTCACGTGAAGTCCAGGTGGATCAATTGCTCCTTCCCCCACACAACTTTTGGGATTCAGCTGAAATCATTTGAGACATTTCAGCATTAGAAAAAGGGAAGACTTCAAAGTGCTGAATAGTGTGCTTTTATACAAATCCTGAGCCATCAACCTTTCCAGATCAGCAGCCTACTGGATGACTCTTGGTCATTACATGATACAAGCCTATCATTGAAGTTATATGTGGCCAAAAACATATTCCTCCTCCCCAGTATCACACAAGATGCTATGCAGATGATTGGAACCAGAGAGGAAATATCTGAACATGTTCCAAGGAATGGACCCTTTATAGAAATTCACATGCATCATATAACACAGATTACCAGGAGGCAGTTGGTGCTAAAAATGAGTATTATTCTATGACTACAGAAGTTTTATATAAAGACTTTGGACATATGAGTCAAGAGAGAACCTTAGAGCTAGTAAAAAATAGAATCAATTGGCCCAAAATGGCAGCAGTTTTATTAAGAAATATGAGGATGGTGCCTGATGTGGGCAAAGAAAAGTGCTGCCAAATCTCTTTTATATTTACAGTGTAGTGAGGACTTTCCCCCACATATACCATATAATGCCATATGACTTGAAAAGAAGGCAGGATAGTTATCTCTAAACTCTTCTCTCTCCATCTGTCTTCAACAGAGACTTAATTTCTCCAAGAAGAGAGAATAGTAAGTTGAGACCGAGGCCACCACTCTACTCTCCTCAGAGAAAGTGGGTACAAGGCTAGCATTATATTTATCTTGTTCCCTTACATATTTTTATTCTATGAAATGTGATTTTCAGGTTCAAGTTAACTTCTGACTATTGTTTCATTATTGGGGGAAGGAAAACTTCAAGTTTTACATACAAAGGTTGCCTCTTTTCCCACAAAATACCAGTGCTTCAATGAACACATAGTAAAAATAGTGTATAAATCCATTTATACAAATTATATCAAAACAGAAATCAAAGAAAAGATACATATGAGCATGTACACCAGATGATACAGTACTCTGATTGGGAGCAAGATAACTCAACTTAAAGAAGAAAGAGATCTCTAGGTCCCTCCCCCTCAAAGTGAAGTATAAAAAGTGGGGGATTGGTCATGATGGAGACTGTCAGCTCCTTTCTTTATGGCTTCTTCCTAGAGTCTTGTACTTCAGTAATTTAGAATGATGACAGCCTCATTCATCTTCTCTTTTTAAAATAGAAGCTAGAAGTGCATGACGTCAAAAAGGACTTGGTGCTTCAAAAAACAAAAGCCTCAAAAACTAAAAACATGGTAGCGTTCCAATTCTCGCCAACTCTCCCCTGCTCACAGGGCAGGGCTTTCAGTTCCACAAATGAGGATGCAATCCCCTAACAGTGGGTTTCAGAACTGGGGTTGCAAGAAAATATAAAGACTGGCAAACATTTGGAATTTGTCTAGATTTGATTTGTTTGTATATGTGTTTAATACAGCAAGAACATGAATCATATATTAGCGGCTACTAAGCATTTCACTGGATATGCACAAGTTTACTATCAAGGAACCATGAATCATCCACATTTGCTAAAGGTTAGTAGAAGTATTTATGTGTATGGATTACCTGCCAGAATCCATGTTAACCAAGGCAGACATTTTCACAACATGTTACTCAAAGAGATAGTAACTTTGACATATATCAATAACTCTAGAATTATATTTTCCCCTTTGTAAGAAAACACAAAATTTGAATGTTTTGATTACATGTTGCTAAATAAGTTAAGGCAGGTTGGTGGCACAGTGGATAGACTTCCTGGCCTAAAGTCAAAAAGACTTATTTTGATGAGTTTAAATCTGACCTTAGATACTTACTAGCTATGTGACCCTGGGCAAGCTACTTAACTCTGTTTGTCTTGATTTTCTCATCTGTGAAATAAACTGGGGAAGGAAGTAGCAATCCACTTCAGTATTTTTGCCAAGAAAATCCCAAATGGGGTCACAGAAAGTTGGACTCAACTGAAACAATTAAACAACAACAAATTTGCAAAGAATATTGAGACTAGAGCAAAATTCTCAGTGGATTTGATGTGCTATTTCTTGTAAAAATTAATGTGTACAGTTCCACAAGAATGATTCCATAGATTTTACAACATACTTGCTGATGTTTGGTTGAGAGCACCATCTGCCTATTGATTTGTGCTTTGGAGACTACAGGGATGTGGACATTCACAAAAAGCGCATTCTTGGTTAAGTAAAGATGAAAGAAGTTTACCAATTAGTTGTGACTTCATCTTGGAAAAGTTCTGACAAGACAAGCAATATGATACCCAATGTCATGGTTAAGACATTCAACAAGGTGATGGAGTTATACCAAGAGACTCTGGTATTCAGGGAATACAGATGGAGCAGATTAAATGAAATAACTATACCATACCTAATTGTGTAGAAGTTGAGCAGGTTCTCTGTTTACAGAATATACCCTGAGGTAGGTGGAAGATCTGTAAAGATAATTCACAAAAACCACTCCTTAATCTTAGTGGTTCCTTCCAAGACAACTCCCTCCCAGTTTATCCTGTGTGTATCTTCTTTGTGCAGAGTTGTTTACATTTCTTCTTCTTCTTCTTCTTCTTCTTCTTCTTCTTCTTCTTCTTCTTCTTCTTCTTCTTCTTCTTCTTCTTCTTCTTCTTCTTCTTCTTCTTCTTCTTCTTCTTCTTCCCTTTCTTTGCATCCCCAGGGCTTCGTTCACTACCTGGCATAAAGTAAATGTTTAATAAATAATAGTTGACTGACTGAATAACTGGTAGTACTTTCCCTTTGAAATTACCTTCCATTTATACTGTACCTATACTGTAAGTACATTATTGCATGTTCTCTCCCCCATTAGAATGTGAGCTTCTTGAGGAGAGACATTCTGTTTTCACCTTTCTTTATATCCCTTGCACTTAGCACAATCATAAGTTTTTAATAAATGCTTGGAGACTGACTGACATTTATTTCAATAAAATCTTACAACTTTTTTTTTTTGGCTAGGCAATGGGGTTAAGTGACTTGCCCAGAGTCACACAGCTAATAAGTGGTATGTGTCTGAGGTGAGATTTGAGCTCAGGTCCTCCTGACCAGTGCACTATCCATTGCACCACCTAGCTGCCCCTAGTTCAATAAAATCTTAATGAAAAAGATGACCTGGCAGTGGTATCAAGGCTGTCTGACTCAAGTAATGATTCAGTAAGTGATGTTTCAAGTGCAGATAATTCCATATATTAAAACCCAAAGGCATTACACCAAAATGAGGAGAAATCCATTTCAGATAGGGAAAAGAACTGAATCCAGAGGTAACACTTTTTTTGACTAAAACTTTAGCTATGATGATTCATATTGAAAATATGCATCTCATAGAATGGAACCTTTCAATTAGTTCAAGACTAGGAATATAGTTCAATTTTTCTGATATTGATAATGAGAGGTCATACAGTTATGGCATGTATACAGGTATATAAATAAGAAGTCACCAACAAATCTATATTTATTCAACCTGTGACAAGACTAACATGATGACACAGGAAAAACTGGGTAATACGTTGTACATGTATCCAGAAGACAA
Source organism: Phascolarctos cinereus (assembly GCF_003287225.1). NCBI lineage: Eukaryota > Metazoa > Chordata > Mammalia > Diprotodontia > Phascolarctidae > Phascolarctos > Phascolarctos cinereus. The sequence continues at coordinate 241,577,525 of NW_027555847.1, forward strand.
TACAAAAGTTTACTTATTTCATGTGTGCTTTACACATAATTTATATGTTATTACCATTAATTGTTGTATGTTTTAAGTACATTTCTATTTTATTAGTTTGTTTGTGTTTACTTGGTTCTCCACTACTGCATCAATATATTATACTTTTATGTTCTGGTCAAGAATGATTTTGCTGCTTATTTGCAAAAATGCTTATTATGTAAGCTTTATTATTATGTAGGTCTATTATTATCATTGTATTTGTTTTGGTACTGCATGTATTTGCTTGCACAGAATCAATATCCATATTCTTTTTTGAAAGCTTAGTAAGTTGAATCCTACATATGCTTTCAGCTTGTAGTCACTGAAGTAGTTTATTAGGTTATGTCTTTCATGTAATTTTTTTTGTTTTTGTTTTTGTTTTTGTTTTTTCTAGGCAATGGGGTTAAGTGACTTGCCCAGGGTCACACATCTAGTAAGTGTTATGTGTCTGAGACCGGATTTGAACTCAGGTCCTCCTGAATCCAGGGCCGGTGCTCTATTCACTGTGCCACCTAGCTGCCCCCTCATGTAATGTTAATGTATATTCACTGAGAATAGTATCCCTGAAGTGATTATGGGGGAAAAGGGGCTAATCATCCTTTTTATGTTAAGTAAAATTGCTTTTTTTAAAAATGTTTCTATGTGTATTTACAGATGTGAAGTATAAACTCGGGATTTTTTCAAGGGACTGCAAAATATCTGGCCCTTGGGATGAAGGAATGATTGTTCATCTCAAGTACCAATGAAATTATCAAGATGTGGAAACTCTGGAAACTGGACAGAGACGCTGGGATTTTCCATCTAGAGTGTTTCTGGGTCTTACTGATGTTGGAAGAATGACAAGTTCCAGTCCCACACTTTTGAGAAGAAAATATTTTACTTTAAAAGTGGTAGATAATGGTAGATATTGGATTCAGGACATAGCCTGGATGCCTAGGCTGTTTTTTGTTTGTTTGTTTGTTTGTTTTTTGTTTTTTACCATCGGCAACTATCAGACTTGTTTCTCCTCAACAAAAGTAAGAATTGGAAAAGAGCCATGAAAAGCAGAAATGTTTCTTTCTTCCTGTGCATCCGACTGAGATATAGGAATGAAATATGTTGGTGAGAGTACCTTGAAGATTGATCCACCCTATCTGCCTTATCCTGAACTATTTTTGTTGGAAGTAGGGATTCATTTCACTTTTATCAGCCTTATCTATTCTCTGCCTTCACTTATCCCTTCCCCAGAGTGTGTGGCAGAAGTAACTATGCTGTTTCTACTTCCCCATTGCTATTAAGGGGAGCAGCCAGCTCTTTGAGACCATTACCACTTTAAACTGTATATGTTTACAATTTGTTGTTGTTGTTTTTTTTCAAGATTCATGCAACATTGTATTAAAAGCTGGAAAACCATTAGAACCTGGATCAGTTCTACTTATTGAAGGTTAGTAATGGGCAAACCCAGAAGGAAAGGAAGTTTAAATTATTGAGATTTTTAGAGCCTCAATTTGGATTTGCCAACATAAGCTGCCTGGTGTTCATGCCACATATTTCACTGAGACTAGTGTATTAAAGAGTGAAAAAGAGTCATATTCAGGGTTAATCTCCTAAAATATAAGCTGATAATAAGCCCCAGATTGCAAGTGGACAAAGAGCAGACAATTTTTACTTTCCCTTTCAAATCCATGGCAACAGCCATTTTTGTTGTTGTTCTTTGAGTTTGGAGGGAAGTAGTTAAAAAAAAGCCATGCTTCCACAATGGGAGAGTGGGTGTGTTACTCCCTACACCCCTCCCCCTCACATTCCTGGAAAGTTCAGCCTTTCTTATTCACCAACACCACCTGGTGGGAACTTGAGTTAACTGAATCCTGATTAGTACATCTATATCTGTGATCATAATTTATAGCACACCTGCACAGCTTGGCAGTAGGTAGAAGACAAAATTAAAATATTCTAAACTTCTTTCAGTGGCAGACAGGTTAGACTAGAGACAGATTAATGATGGTTGATTGACATGGGTCACAAGACAAACAGGAGAGTGTACAGTGGCAATCCTATATTTTTCAAAGGCTGCCTGAAATCCTTTGGCAGGCCGTAAGTGATGCAAAGGCCATATGTTGTGCAGGCCTGATTTATAACTTTAACCTATATAGTGACCATAACACTTTCTGAAGAAACAGTCTGTGGCTCTTTGTTTTGAGAGACCATTCAAGGTTTTAGCTTCCACCCTTCCTACTACTTCAACTTCTTTTTCAGTCTGCATGCAGTAAGGACCAAAAAAATCAGAGGACAAAATATGTTCAGCCCCAAGTTGCCTGATGGAGATGTTATCATGAGTTCCTCCATTTCTCAGGTCACATTTCTCCTGTCTTGACTGCTTCCCTGAATAATGAGAATGGTGCTGTGATTTAAAATTTTCTCAAATGACCTTGATAGAATATATTCTTACCACCCAGAGGAAAAAATAGGAACACACTTCACGAGATTTCTCAAATAGTTACCTGACATGAAATGTCACACCAAATTAAGGGTAGACCTTGTTCTTTCCTTTAGCTCTCTAAGTTGCTCACACACAGCCTCATTAGCTTCACTGACAACTGGATGTGCACCAGCCTACCAGGCCTCTAACCCTCCCCCTAATCCAGGGTGAATAAAATGATCAGAAGAAAGGGAAGAAAAAATGGTATTAGGAAAAATGGGAATAATATGAAGAGAAATAGGAAAAGCTTGATTGGCACCATGTAGTGGCACACTTCTCATTTTGTCCATTTTTTCTCCATTCTTTTAGTTTCTTTTTACCCATTAATACTAATGATAACTGAGTCTATTAAATTAACACAATCGTATTTTCACTAGCAGGGCAAAATTAAATCATACAAATTTATTTTTAGATAAGTTGGACACATCAAAGTTTGGTTAACAACACATGCACACACAGATGTACAAATATACAACTAATTTCACATAATAATCATGTAACAACAGTTCAAGTTTTTTTTTTTTTACAGAATGAGTCTATTTCAATTAAAAGGATATAAATAAATGGCAAAGAATGGCTATGAATTCAAATAGGACAGACACAGAAAGAGAAAGAGAGCTTGCTTGAAAAATGAGAAAAGATAGCAGACAGATTATAAACCAGAAAGGGTTGACTCTGACTAATATATCTTACATTCTACCCCCTTTCCCACTCTGGGAAAATCTTTTTTTTTCTGTCCTTTCTTTGTTTTGGAGCCCGAGTGTTCAACATCTCATAGCTTCAAACTGTTTTCAGCAAGACAAAAGCACGTTAGATCTATCTGGGTGTATTCCATTAGCTTAACTTGCATCCTGCTACTGGATTCCCATATTTCCAGAAGCAATAAGAATAATAAGAGGAAACAAGTACTCATCAAATATGCTGAATTCTCAGAAGCTAATCTATTGGCTTTCCTAAAATACATATCATCAATTGTGAAGACACTGTTTGTCAATTTTTAAGTTTCAGGGACATTTGAAGAACTTCAATTCAAATAAAATATAATACTTTCCCAAGTTATTTGTATATCAATTATTAGACTAAAATTGATCTAGCAATTTAAAAAATGTTAAAATCCAGGTTTTCTTCACAGAATAAGTAATAAAATTGACATAAGACATAATCATATTATTCATTTAAAAACTATCTGTTTCAGGAAATCTAGAAAAAAAATATTATGACAGCTATACCAAGGGTCAAGGGAATATCAATGTCCTGTCCAAATCCATGGTAAAATAACAACTAAAGAAAAAGGCACCATAGACAATGAAGTACTATCATTATTAAACATATATGCACCAAGTGGTATAGCATCCAAATTCTTAGAGAAGAAGTTAAGGGAGTTATAGGAAGAAATAGACAGCAAAACTATACTAGTGGGAAACATCAACATTCCCCTCTCTGAACTACAAAATAAATAGGAAAGAAGTTAAGCAGGTGAATAGAATTTAGGAAAGTTAGATATGGTAGATCTCTGGAGAAAATTGAAATGGGTCAGAAAGGAACATACTTTTTTCTCAGCAGTACATGACATCTATACAAAAATTGACCATGTACTAGGGCATAAAAAGTTCACAATCCAATGCAGAAAGGCAGAAATATTAAATGCTTGCTTTTTCAGATCATGATGCAATAAAAATCATATGTAATAAAGATCCATGAAAAGATAGACTAAAAATTAATTGGAAATTAAATAATCTAATTCTAAAGAATGAATGGGTCAAACAACAAATCATAGAAAGAATCAATAACTTTATACAAGAGAATGACAATAATGAAGCAACATACCAAAACTTATGGGATGCAGTGAAAATGGTTCTTAGGGGAAGTTTTATACATCTAAATGCTTACATAAATAAAATAGAGAAAGAGAAAATCAATGAATTGGGCATGCAACTGAAAAAGGCAGAAAAAGAACAAATTAAAAGTCCCCAATTAAATACTAAATTAGAAATACTGAAAACCAAAGGAGAGATTAATAAAATTGAAATTAAGAAAACTATTGATCTAATAAGTAAAACTAAGTGCTGTTTTTTTTTGAAAAATAAAACAATAAAATAGATAAACCTCTGGTTAATTTGATTTAAAAAAAGAAATAAGAAAACCAAATCACCAGTATCAGAAATGAAAAGGGTGAATTCACCACCAAGTAAGAGGAAATCAAAACAATAATTAGGAACTATTTTACCCAACTGCATGCCAATAAATTTGACAATCTTAGTGAAATGGATGAATATTTACAAAAATATAAATTTCTTAGATTAAAAGAAGAGCAAGTAAAATACTTAAATAACCCCATCTTAGAAAAAGCAATTGAACAACCCATCAATGAACTCCCTAGGAAAAAATCTCCAGGCCCAGATGGATTTATATGTAAATTCTATCAAACATTTAAAGAACAATTAATTCCAATACTATATAGACTATTTGGGAAAATAGGTGAAGAAGAAGTCTGACCAAACTCTTTTTATGATACAAATATGGTACTGATACCCAAACAGGGAAGAGTCAAAACAGAGAGAGAAAATTGTAGACCAATTCCTCCAATGAATACAGATGCAAAAATTTTAATAAAATATTAGGAATAAATTACAGCCACTTATCACAAAAATAATATACTATGACCAGGTAGGATTTATACCATGAATGCAGGGCTGGTTCAATATTAGGAAAACTATCATTATACTTCATCATATCAACAACAAAATTAACAGAAGCCACATGCTTATCTCAATAGATGCAGAAAAAGCTTTTGACAAAATACAATATCGATTTCTACTAAAAACACTAGAGAGCATAGGAATAAATGGAGGCCTCCTTAAAATGATAAATAGCACCCACCTAAAACCAACAGCAATCACTATATGTAATGGGGATAAGCTAGAAGCATTTCCAAAAAGATTGAGGGTGAACCAATGATGTTCATCATCACCACTGTTGTTCAATATAATGCTAGAAATGTTAGCGTTAACAATGAGAGAAGAAAAAGAAATTGAAAGAATTAGAATAAGCAAAGAAAAAACAAAGCTACCACTCTTTGCTGATGATGTGATGATATACTTAGAGAATCATAGAGAATCAAGTAAAAAACTACTTGAAATAATAAACAAATTTAGTTGCAGGATATAAAATAAACTCACATAAATCACTGGCATTTCTATATACTACTAACAAAGCCCAACAGCAAGAGATTGAAAGAGAAATTCCATTTAAGGTTACTGTAGACATTATAAAATATTTTGGAGTCTACCTGCCAAAATAAACACAGACACTGCATGAACATAATTACAGAAAAACTTTTCACACAAATAAAGTCAGATCGAAATAACTGGAAAAACATCAGTTGCTCACGGATAGGCCAAGCTAATACAACAAAAATGATAATTCTACCTAAATTAATTTACTTCTTCAGTGCCATATCAATCAAACTAACAAAAATTATTTTATAGAGCTAGAAAAAAATAATAAAATGCATCTGGAAGAACAAAAGGTCCAGAATATCAAAGGGATTAATGATAAGAAATGCTAAGGAAGGTGGCCTTGCCATCCCAGATATTAACTTGTGTCATGAAGCAGCAATCACCAAAACTACTTGTTACTGGAGAATAAATAGAGTGGTACATCAGTGGAATAGGTTAAGCACAGAAGACACAGTAGTCAATGACTATAGTAATCTACTGTTTGATAAACACAAAGACCTTGGTTTCTGGGATAAGAACTCACTAGTTGAGAAAAACTGAAAAATAGTATGTCAGAAACTGGGCATAGACCAACATCTTACACCATATACCAAAATAAAGTCAAAATGGGTACGTGATTTAGATATAAAGGCCAATACTATAAGTAAACTAGGAGAGCAAGGAATAGTTCACCTGCCAGATTTATGGAGAAGGGAAGAATTTATGACCAAACAAGAGATAGAGAACATTGTGAAATACAAAATGGATAATTTTGAGTACATTAAATTGAAAAGTTTTTTGTACAAACAAAACCAATGAAACCAAGATTAGGAGGGAAGCAGAAAATTGGGAAAGAATTTTTAAAACCAATGTCTCTAATAAAGGCCTCATTTCTAAAATATATAGAGAACTGAGTCAAATTTAGAAGAATATAAGTCATTCTCCATTTGATAAATAGTCAAAGGATATGAACAGATAATTTTCAGATGAAGAAATTAAAGCTATCTATAATCATATGAAAAAATGCTCTGAATCACTATTGATTAGAGAAATGCAGATCAAAACAACTCTGAGGTAGCACATCACACCTATCAGATTGGCCAACATGACAAAACAGGAAACTTAGAAATACTGAAGAAGATGTGGGGAAATTGGAACACTAATGTATTGTTGGTGTTGTGAAATGATCCAAACATTCTGGAGAGCAATTTGGAAATATGCCCAAAGGGTTATTAAAATGTGTATACTCTTTGACACAGCAATAGCAGTTCTAGGGCTATATTCCAAAAAGACCATAAAAATGGGAAAAGGACCCACATGTGCAAAAATATTTATAGCAGCTCTTTTTGTGGTGGCAAAGAATTGGAAATTTAGTGAATGCCCATCAATTGGGGAATGGCTGAACAAGTTGTGGTATATGAATGCAATGGAATACAACTAAGACAACTCCTAAAGACTCATGATGGAAAATGAAATCCACATACAAAGAACTAGAGTCTGAATGCACATCGTAGTATACTATTCGCTCTCTCTTTTGTTGTTTTGTTTTGCTTTTTTTTTCTTATTTCTTGTGGTTCCTCCCATGTGTTCTAATCTTCTTTACAATATGACTAATGCAAAAATATGTTTAATAAGAATGTTTATATTTAGTTTTTATCAGATTACATGCCATCCTGGGGAAAGAGGAGGGGAGGGCTGTGGAGAAAATTTAAAACTCAAAAGCTTATGGAAGTGAATTTTGAAAACTAAAATTTAAATCAATTAAAAAATAACAACTAAACAATAAATTTGAAGTGGTATTACAGTAGGCTTGATGCTATAGTTACAGGTAAATGTTAAACAACCAGTTAATCTTCATTATTTACAGTTACTCTGTCAGTTTCTTAAATATAAACAATTAACAAAATAGTACATCAAAACTGATCTATAGCTTCATGAGGTGGAAATGCATACTTTGAATGTTTAACAATGAGATTCTCAAGACCTGTAAGCCAGTTCTATCATTATCCTGTATGTGGGCCCTGTTTATCTGACACAAAGATTGATTCTCACCACTTTGTCTCTCAGAACAAAAATTGCTATGGAAGTAGCAATCAAATATTCATTCACTCCCTTCCCTGTCTTGTGAGTTGGTAACTTGTAATCAGTACCTGCTTTGGGATTAGTGTCCAGATTGAGATGAGCACCACATTCTTACCCCAGATATCCCAAAAGGAAAAAGTTTGGTACCTTGGTATTCCCTATTAAAAAGATTTCTGATCTCTAACCTCTAATATGATAAGTGCTCTTCCACTGTTGTGCATTTAGGAGTCATGATTTTCCCACATTTTCCCAGGAGAATTTTGTTTTGGAAGATCTACTAACACAAAAGGTCTTGCTCAATAGAAGATGTTACCCCTGCTGTCCCCACTTCACTTCTCCAGCCAGGCTAATTATGGTTTATTTTCTCAAAAGACAGAAAACACAGACTTTCCCAGATTCTCATTTCTTTAAAAAAAAATCCACTAGAATAGAATCAACAAACATACAATAAAGTTGACATCATCAGAAATAATATGGCAAAGAATAACACATTTATCCAGCAAAATTGGGAGGAGAGAAATAGGTTACATATGTTACATATTGGTAAGAGGAACAGCTGTATTCTTTCATTTCTCCAACCAAGCACAAATGTTAAAGGCAAATATCTGAGTTAAATCATGAAGAATAAATATAGAACAAATACTCAGGGAAGCAACTGAGATTAACAGATTACAAACAGTTTCTCTTCATAGTACCCCTGGGGAAGCATGTTTGATGGAAGTCTTTTTTATTTCTCCCCACTTCCTATTGGCAATGATGACTCTTTTAATTGGCTGCTGAGGCTCAAGTCCATGCGTATAACAAGGTGGCATTTTCTGTCCCCTCAGGACTCTTCAAAGTTAAGAGCCCAGTTGGTATTGATAAGGCTGTAACCAGGGGCAGCTAGGTGGCACAGTGGATAGAGCAGTGGCCCTGGATTCAGGAGGACCTGAGTTCATATCCGGCCTCAGACACATAACACTTATTAGCTGTGTGACCCTGGGCAAGTCACTTAACCCCAATTGCCTAAAAGCAAAAAATAAACAAATAAATAAACAAACAAGCAAATAAATAAATGAGTAAATAAATAAATAAATGAATGAATGAATGAATGAATAAATGAATAAATAAATAAAGATAAGGCTGTACCCAGTAGAGATGAAATATAAAATAGCTAATGAACAACATTATAGCAAATGTCCTAATGAAACTTGAACTGTTAATGTCTAAACCAATTAAAATTATTTCCTCAGAGGTATCTTCATCTCTTTCTCAAACAAAATACTACCACTGCCTGCCTCAGTTTCCTCATCTCTAAAATGGAGTTAATAATACCACCTAACTCCTAGGTGTTATCAAAAAAGATAATATGTGTAACTTAGCATGGTGCCTGGTGCATAGTAAACACCTAATAATCATTCAATAAACATTTATTAAATATCTATTATGTGTAGGCACTGTGCTAGACAATAGGGATACAAAAAGAGGCAAAAGACAATCCCTGACTAAATGCTTATTTCCTTCCTCCCTTAACTCCATTTTACAGATGAGGAAACTGAGGCAAGCAGTGGTTAAGTGACTTTCCTAAGTACAGTAAGTGCCAGAAGGCAAAATTGAAATCTGGTCTTTCTTAATCGAGGCCTGGTGCTCTATCTACTACATCACATAACTGCCTCTAAGAAAATAATTTTAATTGGTTGAGAAGGCATCACTACTCTTCGCTCTTTAAAGCAAAGACTATTTTTGTTTATTTTGTCTTTGTATCACTAGTGATGGCACAGTGCCTTATATATTATAGAAGTTTAATAAATGCTTATTGGGTTAACTTGCATATGCTTTATTATTATAATCTATACAAGTCAAATTGTGCAGTTTTTCTTACTTCGAAAGCAAGGTTTACCTTAGAAATGCAACAGTCAGATATTTGTATAGATTTATAAACATTATTAGCATGGCCAAAGAACAAGGGTCACTAAAAAGTATCTCCCTCTGACTCTTTAATAAGCCTTTAAAGTGTGCCTGTCTTTCAAAATGCAATTTCAATATTACCCAAAAGGCTTTTTGCATAAAAAAACCTGACTTTTCCTCCTTTTCCCATAAATGATGTCTGAGATTCATTTCTTCGGTTTAGGCTCCTATAAAAATACCAAGCCATGGAAAAAATAACATATATACTGTATACTTCTAAGAACATGTTTTGATGAGGGTAAGAAAAATGAAGTCACTGGGTCTTAGGATTATGAGAAAACAAAAAGTGTACCAGGAGAGAAGAAAAGTCAAGCAGAAGGAGAAATCGGGAGAAGCAAATACAAACTTGTAGTATTTCACAGGACCAGAATGTCCATATGTGGGCATATTTTGAAAAGTAATAGAAAAAGACATTTTTGTTTTCTAGAAATGCAGAAGAACTTTGCCACAATTGGAAATTTCCTTGATGTAATAAATAGGATGGGCCTCACTAAAGAGGGTTCCTAGGTCCCTTAGGTTGAAAATTGGAATGATGTGAAATACTTGAGTCCTTCTAACCATTAAGTCAAGGACAAAAGTTGACTTAGTGATAGAGAAGGAATGGTGTTCAAATCAACAAAAGGATGTCCTGAATAGAGAATGTATGTTCATTAAGGAGAATGCATTATTTCAATTGAGCACAGTTTCATTGTCTTGTTCATGCTGTTAGTCTATGGACTGAAGTTTCTAGGGAGGGCCCCAGCACCTCATGTCCTGTCTAACCAGTAAGTCATGTCCATAGCGTTAGTCTAAGGTCCCAGATCTAACCAAATCACAAGGATTCAATATTAATTTCAATATTAATTTAAAGAAAAACTAATTTAGTTTCCTTGGGGAAGGTGGAGAGAGATGGTAGGATATTACTTCCCCTCCCCTATAAGAAGTATTTACTCTCTTTTTTTTAAAGGTCCAGACCTGTGATTTCATCATTATGAGGAATCTTCATGAACTAATTCCTCCCTTGACCAATCACCAATGCATATAATCTACTTACCTATAACTTACAGAGAGTTGTTTGAGACACTAAGAAATTGAATGATATGACCAAAGTCACATAATTAGCATATGTCAGAAACAGGAATTAAACACGAATATTTCTAACTTCAAGATTAGATCTCTAATATATATATTTTGGCACTAGTTATAAACATATACATTCATTGTAATTAATCTAATATTTTTAGTTTTAAATATTGAAAATCACCATATTTCTGGATAGAGTGGTCTGAAAGATCTGTGTCCTAAAAGAAAGATCTACAAAATGTTGGCAATTTGGCCTCAGGATCACTTTCAAAACCATAAGAGCTGTATTTTAGGGACTTTCCCCCCCTTGGCAGAGCTGCAGCAAATTGTTTATGAGTGACTGAATTTCTGGGAAACCAACCCCTCCAGGCCAATGCAAAAGTAATATCCTAAGCTTTATTCTTCAACTACATGTATCCATTGTATTTACTTAGAGTGCAAATGTGTGTTCAATTTACATAAGTGTAGTTTACACATCTGTGTGGCAAAACTTGAAATGTTTTGTAAAGCAGAGTATTAAAATTCCATGTTTACTAACAATGTAACCTAGAACATTACTGAAACCCTGATTTTATTTTTAAAATTCATGTGGTATCAACTTAATTTCAAATTTTGCTTTGTTTATTTCTCCATTCTAAGCCAATGTGCATGGGCTTATCTAGGAAGTGGCAATCCATACAAAATGTTGCCTTAGGTTTCTCACCTTGGAAGTATGCAAAAAATATATAGATTATACCATTGGACAATTTGGTAAATACTCAATTACATTGAGGAAGTACTCTAGTCTTGGACTTGTCTCCAATTTATAAAGCTATGTGACATTACCCAAGATGACCCTCCACAGCATTTCCAAAGGTCATGGAGAAAATGTGATTTCTGGCACATGGATACATGACACTGAATTAAAAAGTATTCAGGAGCTTTGCAGAAATGCCGGAAGAGTTGGTATTCCCCTACATAGTGAATCTGTGACCAATATTCTGAGATTTGAATGTCCTTTGGCAAGTTTAGAAATGGCTCAAAGTAGGTTTTGATTCACTGTGATTAAATTGTAAACATCTCTAAACACAGGAGTTACAATTTATGACTCAGTTGCTCCCTCTGATTAGTTCACAATATTGTACACATAACAAGCACTGAATAAATCTTTGGGGATTCTGTGGAACCCTCCAAATACTTCAAAAGAATCATGGAACATTTTTGAGTTGAAAGGGTCTTTGGAGGCAATCTAGTCCAACCTGTGCTTAGCCAAGAATCTCACTACAATAATTTTGCTCAGAAAACATAAACATGTCCCCCTTAAGTTTTCTCTTTCTCATGCTCAATATGCACACTTAGCTCCTCCATTTGACACATCACTTGTTTTTTCAGATCCTTCAGAACCAAGTTTGTCAATGACCTTCTTTAGGCTTTCCAGATAGGAACACAATATTCTTGGTGTGGTCAATATGGTCTGTTTTGGCTGGATAGACAACAATGTTCTAGAAAATATTCCTTGATTAACGCAACTTAAGCACATTAGCATGTAAATTAAATCCTCACCTTCATGAAAATAGTTGAGTTCCAAAATCTATTTTTACATTCATTGTCCAGAATTTCAAATTTGGTTTTTTCTTCTTATTAGTTTGACAAAAATCAATAAAAAAGCATGTTTACATAGAAAGAAGAGAAGATTCATATATGGAATTTTCAATCACTGTTATCTACAACTTATTTTTAAAGCGTATTTGAAACTTAACATGGAAGTACAAAAGCTGTCCTTATCTAAGTCTCCTATTAAACTTCATTTTGCTCTCTTCTGAGTATTTTATAGTCAATTATAAAAATAATATTTATTGATTTTTTATATAAGGCAAAACTTCCTCTAGTTACACATCTCATAATATATAATATTGTGAAGAGAGAAAAAATATCAATAAATAAAAAGTCTGAAAATATGTGCAAAATACGATACTCTTTTACTACTACTTTTATAAAGGAGTTGGATAGGGAAATCTTTTAATATCTTCATTGAAGTAATGCTTATTCTTTGGAATTTTACAACACTTGCTTTTTAATTTTTTTTTGTGGTCATTCTTTCCATTTGCATTGCTTTAATTCTTATATATATAGTTGTCTTGACTACACACCACTCTGAATCAGTTCACATAACCCCATGCTTTTTTGTATTCGTCATATCTGTCACTTATTACAGAATAACAATATTCTATTGTTTTCATGTACCACGATGTTTTTATCCATTACCCAATTGATGTTTACTTCCTTTTCCCCCAATTCTTGGCTACCACAAAAAATGTGACTTTAAATATTTTTATGTAGATGAGAATCTTCTTCTTATTAGTAGCTTCTTTGAGTTACAAATCTAGAATGAGAATGTCTGGTTCAAAAGTCATGGGTATTCTATTCCAATTTGCACAATTCTAAATTGTTTTCAGAGTAGGTGTACTGATTCACCACTACATGAAGAACATATTAACATACTTATCTTCTAACAACCTCACCAATATTGCCTATTCACATTTTTTATAAATATTACCAAATTGTATGTTGTGAGGCAAAACTCAGGGAAGCTTTGATTTTTTTTTAATATTAGTGATTTAGAGTATTCTTTCATGTGGTTGTTAATAGTTGGCAGTTCTTTAGATAATTGTTCATACACTTTGGATGTGAACAAAGAATTCTCAAAATTATCACTGATAAGAGAAAAAGCAAAGAATGTGATTATATTCAAATATTATATTATGTAAATGATCATGCATCTACATATGTATATATGTTCATTGTTTTTCTTGGCTACCAAATATGTCTGTGTTAATTGTATGTATGTATCTTGAATAACCATAATCAGAGAAAATTGTTAAACATTTTTCCCAATTTGATTACTTCTTATCCTCTCTGCATTAATTATGTTTACTCTACATGAGTTGCTTTTTTTAGTTTCATGTAATTCAAGTTATGAATTTTATTTTCTATAATTTCCTCCACTTTTGGTTAAGAATATGTATCAAACCTATAGCTATGAAAGGTATATGATCTGCTTCTCTTCCAATTTTTTAATGAGATGATATTTAATATTAAGGGCACATATCAATCATAATATATATTGAAAAATGGCATAAAATATTGATACAAGCCTAATTTCAGCCATACTGATTTTCCTTTGTCCCAGAAGTTTTTTGTATCACATACATAATTCTTTCCTATGTAATTCATATTTTGTAACAGATTGGAGATAATCAACAGAGGGAATGCACTAGCATTAGAAGAAGTAAAAAAAAGGGTGGGGGACTTCTGGTAAAAGATGAGACTTTAGATAGGACTTGAAGGAAGCCAGGGAAGCCATGAAGTACAGAGGAAAAGGGAAAGTATTCCCACAGTGAAGGATAGTCAATGAATATGCTCAGAATTGGGAGATTGAGTATATTGTACACATGGTACAAAAAGGAAACCAGTATAACTGGATAAAAAATACATGGGGGAATAGAGGATTCTGGGAAAATGGCACAGTAGGTCAGAAAATTCCAAGCTCTCAAGATTTTCCCCCATAAAAGAGATAAAATAGCACTTCAGGGCAAATATTGAGCAGTAAAAAAAAATAAGTCTGGGGGCAGAACAGGGATCCTCCTGGGACAATAACAAAGGATCTGAAGAAAGGTTTGATCCTGCAAAGAGTAAACACCTTTAAAGTAATCCCTAGATTTGCTTAAAAACAAGAGGCAAGACCAAGGGTTAGCTGGGTTGGGAGGCTGCCTCAGCCCCAGCCGCAGGAACTTTTACAGTGAGGAGTGTTGGGCATCTGAGCCCAGGAAGATCAAGGGAACCTCTGCTGAAAAGGAATGCCAGACCCAGCTGTGCTTCAGAGATGGGCAGGGGCAAGAAGGAACCAGCACACACCCCATGAGTGCAGAAGCAATGAAGCAGGGACAATGCTGACTATGGGCACTTAAAGGAGGCTGGAGGTCTTAGTTTCACTTCCAACCCAGAGTGGAGAACTGAAGGAGGATCCGAGGCCAGAGGCAGTATCCCCCATACTCCAGGACTAGAATTGATTACAAAAACTAAGTTACTACAAATAAAAAAAATGCACAGGCCAAAGAGAAAGAATCCAAACCTAGAGTTACTATGGGAATAGAGAAGAGTGGGTTTTGTCTTCAGAGAAGGATACTGAAGCAAAGAAATCCTCTTCTGCCCCAAAGAGTAATGACAAATGATCACCTACTCGAAAGGAATTCATGGAAGAACTTAAAAAAGACTTTAAAAATCTAATGAAAGAGATTGAGGGGAAAAAAATTTTCAAAATTTAAAAAAAACCCAAGAAGATTATGGGAAAAAAGCCAACCAATTAGAAAAGGAGATCCAGAATCTAAGGAAGAAAATGACTCCTTCAAAATCAAAACTGGGCAAGGGGAAACCAATGAAGTTATAAGAGATCAAGAAATAATAAAACAAAATACAAAGAATGAAAAAATTGAGGAGGAATGTGAAACATCTCATAAGAAAAGCAATTGATCTGGAGAACAGATCAAGAAGAGAAAACATAAAGATACATGTACTACCTGAAAGCTATGATTAAAAAAAAAGAATCTTAATACAATAATGCAAGATATAATTAAAGAACATTGTCCTGAAGCATTAGACCAAAAGGGGAAAGTAGAAATAGAAAAAAATCCACCAATCACCACTTAAAAGAGATCCTATGAGGAAAATCCATAGGAATATTATAGTCAAATTCTGGAACCCCCAGCTCAAGGATAAAATATTATGAGCAAAAAGAAAAAAAATTTAAACATGATGGTGCCACAATTAGAATCACACAAGACCTAGCAGCAGTGACACTAAAAGACCACAGGTCTCAGAACACTATATATCAAAGAGCAAAAGAACTGGGGTTCCAGCCAAAAATATCGTACCTAGCAAAGCTAAGCATAATCCTGAATGGAAAAAAATGAAAATTTAATGAACTGCCAGATTTTCAAAACTTCGTTAAAAAAAAAAAAGCCTGAACTCAATAGAAGATTTGACATACAAGAGCAAAGAGGAATATAAGACTAATTACAGAGGACTAAATAAGGACAGACTATTTACCTTTTATGTATGTAAACTGTAAAATGTATGTCTAAGATTGTTATTAGTAATTGAGTAGTTAGTAAGAAAGATTAGGGCAGACCTGAAGATGATATGACTTTAAAAAATAAAACCATTTAAGAACATCTAAAAAAGAGTAAATATTTGACACAAATGAGGAGGGAGAGGAAGAACTGACACAGAGGAATTAGATTGGGGAGGAGGGCTGTTCTGGAAAGCTACTTTCATCAGGAATGGCTTCAAGACAGAAATATATATATATATATATATATATATATATATATATATATATATAATATATATATTATATATATATATATATATATATATATATACATACATACATATATATGTCATATCATAAACCCCTCCTCCTTTTTTTTTCACTTCCCCTAATGCTAGTATATTCCCTCTGTTGATTATCTCCAATCTATTGCAAAACATGAATTACTTAGGAAAGAATTCTTTATGTGAGAAAAAAAAAACTTCTGGCACAAAGGAAAATCAGTATGGCAGAAATTAGGCTTATAGCAACATTATATACCATTTTCCAATATATATTATGATGATATATATGGATATATATATATATATATATATATGGGTATACATGAGTATAAAAGTCTTCTAAATTCAGAAAGAAATAAATTGCTAAAGAGATAGTGAGGGATCTCTAGAAGGCATGATGAGGGAATAGATTAAAGAGGAGTATAGAAGGGTGTTTAGATTTATGGGAATGGGAGGATATGGGAGAAATCCTCAAAGGGGGGTGTAATTTTAGTAATAGGAAGGCAAGCTAGCAGGTAAAAGTAAAGTAGAAGAGTCAGGAGGGATAGGAAATAAGAGATCTGCACAAATATAGAAACAAAGATCAGTAGTAGAATTTATTAGGGAAAGTATATGTCTATATGTGTGTGTATGTACATGTGCATCTATATACCATATATAAATATATTGGAGCTTATTCATAGCCTTCTGGGGAGGGGGGAGGAAGGGGAAAAAGAACAAAGTAAAAATTGCACAGCAGAGAACAAAAGAAAAATAACAAGGAAGTGAAGAAAAGATGGACGGCTCTCAACATACAGGCTTTCTTGAAATGGAAATTTATTGCTATATATTTTGAATCCTCTCTTATGTTCTTCAGTACACATGACATGCTTTTTTTCCCTTTTCTTTTTCTGCATTTAAGCTTCAATACTTAACTTTATAATATGTTTCTTTTTCTTTTCTTATTCTGTATTTTTTTTAGTAAAAAAAAAAAATTAAAGTCCATGAGGGTGAGGACAGTGAAATGCAAGGAAACATAGGAGAGTTCCAGGTTATGAAAGGCTTTGAATACCAAACAGGTTTTTATGTTTGATTTGGGAAATGATAGGGAGCCACTGGAGTGTTCTTGTTGTTGTTGTTGGTCCTTCATTTGCAGAGATCATCAATGACATCACAGGGTGGTGTCTAGAGTTAGACTCTAAAGTTAGTGAAGTCCAGTGGCAAGACAGAAGTGAAAACAACTGGCAATGGCCCAGGAATCAGTGAATGACCTTGGGGTCTTTGGTGTATAACCAAGCTCTAAACACTCCAAGCATCTGCTTCAGCCACCTTCATGGCCATTGGAACAAATTTTTCTCATCTGCCTGTTACGATCCTTGTAACTCACCAAAGAGTTTGAGGCCTGTCATTTGTCTTCCACCTGGTTTATCCTCTTAGATACGAGACAGTTTTACTGAGGTGTGGCTGCTATACATACTACAGCTCTTTGGAGCCACAGGTGAGAGTTGGGTGACAGGTGGAGATGGTGGATGAGCAGCTCTGAAAAGGGCTCAGCAAGCCCTCACACCAGAGGTGCTAGTCCTTTCTGAACAATCTATACATCCCTACCAGAGTATATTAAATAAGAGAATGATATGGTCATGACTGCACTGTAGGAAGATCAATTTGAGGACTAATTGGAGAATGTACTAGAGTGGGTTTCCTTGATTGACTCCAATATTTATTGGGAAGGCTTTAAAGATTTCCCCATCATATATGATGCTTGATTTGGGTTTGGGAGAGATTCTTTTTATGATATTTTGATGTGATATTTGATGCTGATTATTTACTTAATGAAGAATCATCCTTTTATCTGTGGCATAAATCCAACTTGATATCTTGAATGTTCTTTTGAATTAATGTAAAAGATATCATACATCTTTTACCTCTAGCTTCCCTTCAGTGCTTCTCTGAGTTAAGTAGTCAAGTAAATTTGCCTACTTTTCCTCCCCTTCACCTTCTTTTATTGGTATTTAATTTCTGCATTTTTAAAAGGGATTTCTTTGCCTTGTTCTCTTCACTGTTTATTTTCTCATTCTGTCTATTCTAGACTTTTATTCTTAGATTCATGGACATTATGCTTATTCATTCCTTTTTCATTCTCTGTATTCCTCATGGAATTAGATTTTAAGTACATATTTTGTTTCTTCTTTCAGTTTCTGTGCTATTGTCTTACTGATCTTGCCTTCTGTCCCACTTTTTCTGTTGTGCTTCACTCTTAGAAATATCAATTCCTGCAGGAGATAAAGAGTATAGGATTATTGCCCTTTTGTAGGAATTCTCCTATGCTCCTGATTGTGTAATTCATTATTGGCTCTTGCCATTTCCATGATCATTTTTCCCATTTGCCATGAAAATCCTTTCTAAGTTCATGCTTTTTTCACTTTTGAAAATTTCAGTTGTCCTCACTAGTTCTGATTCCCCTTTGCCTGAGGCAAAGTGCTATCTATGGAGGTGAAATATTCTTTCAGAGGTGGACAGTTTTAAGACTTGAAAAAAAATACTGACAAAGGCCTAGTAAAACACTCTCTGCACAGTAGGCACTTAATGAATATGTATTGCTTCATTGAAATAGACTTCTTCAGGGTTTCTATGAGGATCTTTACAACTAGGTCAATGTAACTTTAATTATTGCTGTTCAATACAAATGAAATTATTCTGTAAAACTCCAATTTACCTAACAATGATGGACATTGTCAGGTGAGCCCATTCATCATGAAACACATTATACTCAAAATATTCTTTGTGTCCTTGTTCCCATACATTCTCTCTCACCCATAGAGTTCTTCTTTTCCTCTTTTAGAACCATAAGACCTAAGTTAGAGAGCACAGTCAAACTATAATAAATTGGAAAATGTCTAAGCCTAAAAAATGGCCACATTTTACATAAAGTTAACAGTGGCTTCCTGATATTTTTCTTCTGCTTTCATTAGTCACACTTAGTTGAGAATCTTTAAAAAAGTAGACAAATGTAAAAGTAGAAAGATCATGTTTCTACCATACAATTTATTAGTTAGATAACTCTGGGGAAAGGAAATCAAAAATTATTTTGGAGGAACCATAAAAAAATCTCTTTAGTGTGCCACTGCAGATATTTGCACAATGAATATTAAATTCCTAAGTGAGTCCCCAAGTTATAATATCAATAGGGAAAAATTACAGGGTATGGCTACAGTTAGAGAACTTTTTGTTCTAGGGAAGCTGACAAGGGGTTATTTCAGTGCTAACAGAACCTGTTCTGTACATAAAAATGTCAATTTGCAGTATTATCAGCCACTGCTTTACATATAATAAGAAACAAAATGTTGTTGAATTAAATTAGTGCATTTAAGTTAGTACTACTTTGTAAAAGAAAACAAAACAAACAAACAAAAAACTAGGTCACCTTGATTTTTAAATGCACAGATTTATTATTTTAAGGGTAATCTTGTATCTTGGAAAAGCTCACAATAAAATCCAATCCTTCCTGTGATGTGTCAAGTGATAAACCTCTTAATACAGGCACAGCAGAATCAGATGCAGATGGGTGTTTTTATTGTACATAGTTTTGTTGTCTATAGTCTCTGCCCTACAAATTATTGAGGCTTAAAATGCTACTCCTGTTGTTGATAGTACTGCCATATGAAATCATGATGAATCAAAACCATTTAATCATCTAGTCATAGCCAATTCTGTTCTGTTGCTACCTATAAAAATACCCTTGGACAATTTCATCATCATCTTAACCTAGTAGAGTGTCCTAGAAGAACTGGTAAGTTATTTCTTGCTAGTTAATGTTCAATGGCAAATGAGCTCCAAGATGACTTTTTTATAGCCAATAATCTTTTCTTCTTCATATGTACACCTGTGTCTTAATGGACCTTCAGGCCAGGTCAATACAGCTGTTCAAATTTCTCAGAGAACTTTGCTTGTTTCTCCTTTGATCTCACATTCTTCCTCTTAGAGTATTTGTGTACAGATTTTACTGCCTGTGTTAGACTATAAGCTCCTTGAGCACAAGTATGAAGGCATTTTTCATCCTGTCTCTCTAAAATTGCCTTGCAAATTATAGATATGTAATAAATTAAATTAATTTGTACATGATACAGGGGGATCAGGAAGCTATATCTTAATCTTTACCTTTTGATTTGTTTAATCTCTGGAAGATATGTCATAACTCTTTGGCAATATAATTTTAACTATTTTTTTTTTTAGTTTTCAATTATTTTCCTTAGGCTTTAAAATAATTAATTTACTCATCCACTCTAAAACTATTCAAGAACTTCCTTAGATTCATTGAACTGTGTGACTATCTATTCTGGTTGTTTACTCAGTTAAAAATGAGAAATCTAAAACATATTTCTAAAAACAAAAAAGTCATGGGCAGAAAGAAATCTAAAGAACATAGGTGGTGTATTCTTCACTATTTCTGATCTAAGGCAAGGTTCGGAAGACTAAAGCTGATTTTGAAAGTGAATAGCTATTTAAGATGATATATAAGGCTGGAATTTTGATTCAGAAACAACTTCTTAAAATACAGAAATTATGGACTACTTACTGGCTAGAGGACCTAACAAAGGCTGTCAGATTATGCTTTCCTTAAATCTTGCAAAGATAATAAAAAGGGCTTTAACCTGAAAAGAGAAGAGAGAATGGGAAGAAATATCCTGTTTATATGCATTAAGTAAAAAATAATAAAGATAGCTACTACATAGGAATAATATTACTGTGGATGCCCAAAAATTCACAGGAGATGAAATCCAAGACTGTAGTCTACAGTAAAACCTATGGCCTTAGATATTTATGTGCAAGCACAAAGTATTAGTAACACAAAAAATGAACTAAAGATTCTAATCCAAAGTGATCTTACTTACATTTGGTGCAATGAGATTCATATTTGGAATAAGACACAAGAAGTCTATGCCTTAACAAAAAAAAAAGTGTAAGAAAGGTAAAAGAAGTATTGTATATTGAGATCTACTCATGTTAAGTAAAGTTTGTAAACTGTGAAAGGAATCATGGTGGAGTGAATTTTACTGAAGAGCAACAGAGGCAGAAATGAATCTAATATTTTCATTAGAGTATACTAAAGACTACCTAAACAATTTGGGAAACAAATTATGAGCCTGACATAGTGGTGGGAGATTTCAGTTATTGAACCATCTCCTTGAAGTTTTTTTTTCTCCTTCTGTCCAAAACATAAATACTAATAATTTCTTGATTTTGCCTTAATTTTAATTTTATGCTTTAGAAGATGAAGGAAATGTTCTGAATGTGGTGGCAGCCCCCAAAAAAGGCAGCTTCCTGGGATGAAAATTATGAAAAACTTGAAAGGAAGTGCATAATACATCTCAGAATTTTTGATATAGGACCAGAAAATCACGCATACTTTGACAAGAAACCTCTACGTTAGGAAGTATACAGTGTTTCAAATGGTTCAGTGACAGGATAGGTAAAATACCATGGATTATTTATTGTGCAAGCCTAATAATTGAAATGACTTCTGGGGCTAGGGAGAGGGGCTAAGTTACTTCTCCACTAAGGGGTCAGTTTGCTCTGGACCCAGAAACACAGTGACTATGTTCAATTCTGGGGTAACCTCATTAGAGTAATTTATTTTCCTGTACAATTTGTCTCATTACATCCCCATGCTTGAGATCCAGTGGGAAAAAAAATATTTCAACCTTAGGTTTCCTTTTTTGTATAGCAAATATGTGTGTGTGTGTCTGTGTGTGCGTGTGTCTGTGCACATATAGTCCCTCAAAAAAGAAAAGTATAAAGGTCCTATATAGAACAAGAATTAGAAGTGAAAAAGGTATATTTTTACTCCAAACAAAATACATGTAAAAAAAAAAAGCTCTCATGATTGTAAATTGATAGAAACTGTAAAAGTAATAAGTGTTGCTACACTAGAAGGCTAAGATTTTGATATCATAACAGTAAGGAGTTTACAGCAATTAAACAGCAATTGTTGCATTCAACTCCCCTTTTTGTTGTCTAAATAACTCATTCAAGCCAATATCTGTTGAAGACCTAGGCCATAACTTAAGCTCCTTCCCTTGTCAGGATCCTCTCTCATGCAGAAATTCCCTTTGTCACCATTTAGCTTAGGCCAGCAGACCCAGAGTCACTAGACCTCTTGAACTCACCAAGTTGTCTACAAATCTGAACATGTTCATCCGTATTTCTATGTTTGGTCACATACAATCAGGCAAAAAAAAAAAACAGAATCAGAGAATTTGAGAGCTAGAGGGGATTTCGGTTGCCATTTAGCGATCTTTACATAAAGACAATCCCTACTAAAAGATCGTTGATGAGTGATCATATAACTTGTACTTGAAAATCTCTAAGGTACGGGAACTCCATCACCTCTAAAACCAGCCTTTTCTACTATTGGACAAATCTAACTGGTAATTTGTTTTTTCTCTTGACATCAAGCTAAAATTTGCCTGTTTGAAACTTCCACCCATTTTTTTTTTGTTCCTGCCTTCTGAGGCCAAAAGAACAAATCCAATCCTCTTCCACATGATCCAGAACATCTAGGTCAAGACATGTGCTCTAGCTGCCGCATGCAGCTAGTTATATCTGGTAGAGATGGAGAGGGTGCCAGAGGCTTATAACATGGATCACTCTGCAAGGATTTCTCACCCATTTTTCAGTAGAAATGAAAGACAGACAGAGACAGAAAGATAGAGAGACAGAGGGGAAAGAGAAAGAGACAGAGAGACATAGAGAGACAGACAGACAGAGACAGAGACAGAGAGACAGAAAGAGATGTAAGGAGGGAGAGAGTTCACATTTCAAAGCAAGGAGGGAACTTGGTTCTTTTAAACTGACAACAAATCAGTGCAGGGTGGGCGGATGGGGTAGTGTTTTGACACATTTCTTCATATCTCCAATTTCTAAAAGTTTTCTAAACTGCTGGAAAGGTGCAAATATCATACTTTCGTGTGTTCACACCAGTGGTTTGCACTATACAATCTCAATAAAACATATGTGGCAGTTCTTGATGGTCTCCTAAATGCCATTTTAAAACTTGCACAGGAAATATAGCACAGTTCTTATAGGAACAGGTCAGCATCTTCTCTACAATTTATTGATTTGGTGAATGGCCTAGAGAGCTGAGAGATTAAATGATTTGCCTTGGGTCACTCAACCACTATTTGTCATACATAAGAACTGAACCTATGTCTCCTTGCTTTCAAGGCCAGCTTGTTATCACTCTAAATCATATTATTCCATTTAATTTCTTATACATTCCCAATGTTCAGGGATGGTAAGACCTCTCACAATTGGTGATCACAATCATCTCCAATTATAAAATAATATAAATCCAATAAATAGCAGTTTCTAACATTTACCATCTTCAGGCCATTTTTTTCCCTAAAAAGACCCAGAACAAATTATATCTCTAATAATAAAAATAATACCTAACATTTATATAGTACTTATTATGTTTCAGGCACTGTGTTAAGTGCTTTACAATTATTATCTCATTTGATCCTCACAACAATCCTGAGAGGTAGTGTTTTATTATTACCCCAATTTTACAGATGAGAAAACTGAGGCAAATAGGGATTTATGTGCTTGCTCAGGGTCACATTGCTAGTAAGTAGCTAACATCAGATTTGAACTCAGATGTTTCTAACTCCAGGCCCTATATGCACTATCCATCTCAATGACCAAAAGTGTTTATCTCTTATTTCCCATGGATCATGGTAGTCCCTTCATGCTATGTGCCTAGGAACTTTGCCAGAAGCATGGTTGCCATAGGTGTAATATTAGGGAATCTGTTTACTAAGGGCTTCTTTTATTAGCTATTGCCCTTTCCCCATTACAAGCACAATGTCACTATATCAGCTACTCATTCCTAATCTGCTGATTAATGCCAAGCATGGTAGACCAGAAGTGATTCAGTCCAATCCAATGGTTCAAACTTAAGATTTCAATGAAACAAGATCCTCATAGACTATTTAGCATTTAACTATTAAATCATTAAGTAGTTTGCAAATTAATTAAACATTTTTAAGAGGAAATTTATTGGGTCAGCTAGGTGGCATAGTGGATAGAGCACCGGCCTTGAAGTCAGGAGGACCTGAGTTCAAACCTGACCTCAAACCAAACACTTGACAGTTACTAACTGTGTGACCCTGACAAGTCATTTAATACCAATTGCCTTTAAAAAAAAAAAAGCATAAATTTATTTAAGAGAAGAATGATAGAGATTTTTTTTGACAACATTAAAACATTGATTTAGTTGCATACAGTTTACCTGACTCTGATAGGATGCCATACTTGGTCACAGCATGTGTGCATCAAGTCTTATACTTTGAGGGTTTGGCTTTTATACTTCAATGACCAGGAAGTTATCTCAATAGTTCAAGCCTTAGTTCTCTGAACTAATCAAATCTCAGGAATGATTTCTTTGCCTTTTGGTGAAAACTAATAAACCTTATGTGGCATGGACCTTAACAGATGCCTCTTCTACCACTTTGGAGATAGTTCCTGGGTGGAAGACATACAATCCATACCTGAAACTATATTAACATCTTTTCAATTTTATAGGTTGTATAGAAGCTTACATTCTATTTACAAAGCTTTCAAGAGCCAACAGTAACCTACAGTTATGGAAAGGAATCATACTAGATCTATAGCTGGAAGGTACCAACTCCTTTATCTTCCTTTTTTTTTTTCAGGTGGCAAATATTAATTTCAAAACACTGACAGAAACTTGTTACTGATAAAAATTAGATCAATTTAACCAGTTACTACACTGTTTACATGCATACACAGCTCTTAATGACCTCTCACTTCTGATTTTTAAATAATATTACGCTAGTTTAAAGATTACATCTTTGCCATTTTTCTTTACTCCTACTTGGCTGGACTCTGTCAATCTAAACCGCAAAACACATCAACTTTTTATTTGTTCTGAAACTGAATATTTTATCCTGAAATATAATTTCATAGAGTGCTTTGAAAAGCTTTATTATTAAAAGTAGTGCTATTTTTCTTAACTTATATGAATGTATGCATGTATGTATGTATGGGCACACCCACCTGAAGAAGGTTGTATTAAAAAGTAGCATCCAGAAGCCTTAAGGCTAAAAAAAAAAAAAAAAAAGGAAACATTGAAAAACAAAGGGGAAAAAAATCCTTATTTACAATAAATTGTTCCAAGTAGATAAGTGCTCAGATAGCTCAACTCCAGTACCTAAATCAAAGCACTGATTCTTAGGGTATGAAATTGTCTTCATTCCTAGTAAGATGCAATATTTGGGCAATATTCTTTCCCCAAAATCAAACAATTATTCTTCATCCTTATATTTATTGAAAACCTATTTTAGATGTAAAAGAAAATCTGAATCTAAGGAACTGAGGTGGTACAGTGAAAAGAACACTTATTTGGAATCTGAAGATATGGGATCAAGTCCTGCCTCTGATGCTTACTTCCTCTGATCTTGGCAATCACTTAGCCTTCCACTCAGTTTCTTCATTAGTAAAGTAAGAGGGTTTGTCTCTGAGGTCACTTTCAACTCTAAATATTCACTACGGTGCATTATCTTATAACTGAGCATACAAATATTTTTAACATGAAATACAAACCATCCCAATTTCTGCTCAATCTGGAAAATCCATTTATTATCAAATTTATTATCAAATTTCCTGAAGCTTTACTTAGCCAGTCAACTACCTCATTTTCTAAATAGGGAAATGGAATCCTAAAGCAATTATGAGACTTCACACAGGTAAAGATAGCAGGATTAATTGAACTAAGTCCCCTTTGACTTTATCTTTGCCATTGTTTCTAGTGCAGGGTTTATAGAGATTTGTTTTTTTGATTATATCCTTCCAATAATATCACTTTTCATATTGTCACTTAACTGAACTATTTCTTTTCATCTTGACTCATTAATCAGAGCACTCTCTTCCTAAGTTATATTTTCAATTGTCTCCTATCTCCCTTCAGGTCAATTATATTTCTAATACTTTAATGATTTATAATTTTAGTGGCATGGGTACTACTCTTTCACAGAGGTGTCAAAACCCTCTTCATTTCAAGATGCACTCTCCATGAAATGCTGTGGCTGAAATCATTCAACATTCAATGGTCAACTTCTAGTAACAAATTTTTTTCTGAACTTAGCTAGGTTTGCTCATGACAAACAGATGCAAAATTTGACACTGCTCCCATACTCAGAATTTTTTCAGCATGTTAGAACCATTCCCGGTTTAATTTTGCTGGTATAGTGCTCAGGAAGTGAGGGCTGTCTTCATAGAGCCAAGAAACATTGGAGTAGTGTTATAGTGAAAGTGCATTAAAGCAAGATTCAATTAAAAAAATCCAACTTCTTTGTCAAGTTCAGGAAATATTTCTCCTCTATCTCCTTAAAAAAAACTTTTCCTCTTTTTATAGATCCTTTGATATACTTTTGTTTTAATAATTGAATCATTTCCCTATTTATTACTTTTATCTTTTCTTGAACACTATGCAATATACTATTCTAGTTCCTGTTCTGAAGATGCTCACACTTGATATGAATAACTTCAATTAGAAACCTCAGAGATATGCCTAATCTGAGAAAAAAATGTTACAATGCTTCATTAATCAATCAATCAATAAATCTTAAGTACTTACTCTATGCCAGGCACAATACTAAGCTCTAAGGATACAAAAGGAAGCAAAAGACAATCTCTGCCCTCTAAGAGTTCACAATCTAATCAGTATTCACAATATAATTCTCCTCAAACACATTCATTTTGCTACTCAATGAATTAATCATCAAACATTTATTTGGTGCTTACCATATGCCAGACATTGTGCTAGGTATTGTTGATAGACAAAATTAAACAGTCCTTTGGCTGAAGAAGCTTACATTCTATCTATTCTCTTATTCCATATTAATATAATGTCCATCCAGACATTTTTATAGAGGTATTGATTTTCGTGTTCTTTTTTCTAAGCGCTTCAGATTATTTGTCCTCACTTGTATTAGGCATTCAAAACTTTGGAAATGCCACTTAAGATGCATTATAAAAATGTTTTATTTTCAGTTCTTAAAACTTTTGAATTTAGTGAGTGTATGACTGCTTAGATCTCTGCCCAGATAAGAAATGAAGTTGTCAAGTAAAATCCAATCTAACTTAATATAGACATCTGTAACATCCCAGTGGACAGTTCAGCTCACTGAACGCTCACATTGTTTCTCTTCATGTGACAGAACCCATTCCTGAATTGTGCAGACTCTAACTTTCAGTGAAACGGATCTGCTGTGGTTTTCCTACATGGAAGCACAGTCAGAAGGGATAAAATTTCAGTAGCTCTGATCACAGCGCCCTGAAGTGATGAATTGAATCAAATAAAAATAATGGTCTAAAAGCTTCTACTGCAATCCAGGAAGAAGCATCTTGACAGTGTGATTACATACCACTGCCAAATCATGCTTTTCAGTCAAAGCCACTTTGTTACTCATACACGGCAGTCCAAACTGTGAAGATCATTGATTCTACGGTTCTGTCACCCTGGGATCTTAGCATTTAACATTCTGTTTTTAATGTCGAGTAATACAGAGCCATGTAAACTATGTTCATTTACTCATTCAACAAATTTTAACGAGTGCCAGAGAAGATACATAGATAGTTTTGACAAGACAAAGCCTCTGCCACCCCCTCAAATAAAACATGTATCTATTTATGTGCATAGCCAATCAAGAGCCTTCTTTTCTTTAAATAGTAAGAGGACTAGAAACAGCCAGAACACCAGGGCACATACTTGAGCTTCAAGTTTAGTAGAGGAGTAAGACAAACATATAAATATAAAACCCAATCTTACAGTAGAATTCTATCAGAGTTGCAAAGAAGTGCTATAATAGGTCTGAGGAAAAAAAGCTTTTACTTACCTAGATGTCTCAAAATAAAATTTCATATAAGTAGAATATTTGAGTATAACAAAGGGTCAGTAGGAATTTAACAGGTGAAGAGGAGAAGGAAGGTGTTTTGAAGGGACAATATGAGCCAAAGCATGTGGCAAAGAAATGTTGGAGCAAGGTGGAGAGACACAGAGTAGAATAGTTGACTGGAGTATGGGGTACATGAAGAAGAACTACATGAGATGTCCAAGAAGGAAGGATAATGAAAGACATCGACCATAAAAAAGAGGAGTTTGAACAGGCAGTAAAGAATCAATGAAAATCTTTGAGTGTACAAATAACATGAAAACACCCATGTCAATGAATTAATCAATAAGCATTTATTAAGCACCTACTACATGCCAGGAAATTTATTAAGGATTAGAATTTTTTTTTTAAAGGCAAAAGAAGACCTTGCTTTCAAAAAGCTTGCAATCTAATAGGGGAGATAACATGCAAACAAATGTATACAAGCAAGTTACATAAAAAGTTAATGGAAAATAATTAATAGAGGGAAGACAATGGATTAAGAGAGTTTGGGAAAGGCTTCCTGTAGAAGGTGAGATTTTAGTTGAGACTTAAAGGAAGCCAGGGAAGTTAGTAGTTGAAGTGGAGAAGGAAGAATGTTCCAAGAATGGGGGATAGACAGACAAAATGCCTGAAATTGACATAGAGTGTCTAGTTTGTGGAACAGTCAAAAGGTCAGTGTCATTGGAATAAAGTTATGTTTAAGGGAGTAAAATCTCAGACTAGAAAAGTAGGAGGGAGCTTGTTATGAAGGTTATCAAGGTTATCAAGGTGAAGCTTGGCTCACCTATGATTTGAATTCCAAACACAGCATTTTGTATTTGGTTCTTGAAGAAATAGGAAGTTACTTGAGTTTATTGAGTAGAGGAATCATATGGTCATATATACACTTTAAGAAAATCACTTCAGTGGAATGAAGAATGTATTGTAGCTAGGAGATACCTGAGGCAGGCTAACCTACCCATCAACAGACTATTATAATAATCCAGGCATGAGGTGATGAGAATCCGACTAGAGTGGTAGGAGTGTCAGAGGAGAGAAGGGAGCATATTTGAGAGATGTTGCAAAGGTGAAAATGATGAGTCTTAGCAAAAGATGAGAGAATGATAGTGAGGAATCCAAGATAATTCCTAAGTTGCAGGCCTGAGAGACTAGGAGGATGGTTTTGCCCTCTACAATAATAGGGAAGTTAGAAGAAGGGGAAGGTTTAGGGAGAAAGATAATGGTTCCATTTTGGACATAATGAGTTCAAGATGTCTATGGATATCCATTTCAAGCTGTTATAAAGGCAATTGTAGATGTGAGATTAGAAGTCAGTAGAGAGATCTAGGCAGGAAAGGTGGACTTGTGAATCATCAGCATAGAGATGGTAATTAAACCAGATCATCAAGTGGAGGGAGAAGAGAAGAAAGCCAAGGAGAGAACCTACAATTAGAGGGCATGATATGGAAGAGCATGCAGCAAGGAGACAAAGCAGTAGTAGTCATATGGGTAGAAGAAGAACCAGGAGATAGTAGCATTCCAAAAACCTAGAAATAAGAAAGTATCAAGGAGGAAAGAATGATTGACAATGTCGAAAACTGCAGAAAGGTCAAGGAGAATGAGAATTGAGAAAAGGCCACTGTATTTGGCAACTAAGAGATTGTTGGTAACTTTGGAGTAAGCAATATCAGTGGAATGATAAGGTTGGCAGCCAGACTGTAAGGACTAAGAGACTGAAAAGAAAGAAAGTGGAGGTTATCTAATGTAAATATACTTTTCTAGGAGTTTAGCTACAGAAGGCAGAAGACATATAGGGATAGAAGAGAAGCAGGGATAGAAGAATCAAGTGAAGATTATTTTTTTGTTTTTGTTCAGGAGGGGAGATGTGGGAATGTTTGTAGGCATTAAGGACAGAGCGAGTAGATTGGGAGAGGTTAAAAATAAGTAAAAGAGTGGAGATGACAGAAGGGGAAATTTGCTGGAGAAGACAGGATAGAATGGGATTATTTGAACAAGTTGAGTGGTTAGCTTTGGTAAGAAGTAAGGCACTTCATCATGTTAGACAAGAATGAAAGAGGTAACTGTCAGAGGGAATCTGAATGATAGAAGGGTGAAGAGTGAACTCAAGAGGTTAATGGTCTCAATTTTTTTCTGCAAAATATGAGGCAAGGTTCTTAGCAGAAAGAGTAGAGAAAAAGGGAGCCATGACGATTTTGAAATGAAAAGGTTTGGAATAGCTACTTTAGAGAATGGCATAGTCAGATGACAAGGGTGGTATTGTAGAGTTGCCTAGCAATGCCAAGAACCCATTGAGATTGTGTAACACAAATTTTTATTGGACCCAGTCAAAATAGTTGTGTGATTTTCTCCATCTTCGCTCAGCAGCATGTGTATGAAACGTTTTCCTGTCAACAGTATAAAGAATGGTCTGGAAGCATAAGAGAGTAAAGATGAGAAGATCCTCTAGGAGATTTTTTAATAACCTAGGTGGGTAAAAATATATTAGAATGGAGATGAGAGAGAGAGAGAGAGAGAGATACATTCAAGGTGTGCTCTGCAAGTGGCATCAACATAAAATATATATATATATATATATATATATATATATATATATATATGTATATATATATGTATATATATATATATGTGTGTGTGTATATATATATGTGTGTGTATATATATACACACACACATATATATATATATATTCAGTAAATATATCTCTTTATAAATATAGTTGATATTAATTGGTTAAATGATATTAAGGTGCTAATCACTGGTCATTAACTTTTGTTAACACAATAGAATGAGGGTTTGAGCCAGTATCTTCAGAGAAAGAAATCCCTGCCCAACACCTCAGATATTCACCTAGATAACTTATAAAGAGGAAGATCTGACCTTACTCAGGGACTCGTATGTGAGAGTGGAATAAATACTATCATTTCTTATATGGGTTACATGGCAAGGACTTTATCCCCATTGGGAAGCTTATAATAGTTTTTCTTCCTTCATTTGAACAGAATTCTCCAGGAAAAAGGAGAGAAATAGCTCATTAGTAACTTTTGAATGTGTTCACATTTAAATGCATTCTCTAACTCAGTTGCCTATCAAAAGTCTCCTCTTCAGTCAGTAAAAGGACCAGAAACAGTCAGAATACTTGTCAATGTTCTGAATGGGGAAAAAGTATCCTTCCATTATATATTATTACAAATCATTTTAGAAGGAGGTTCCCAGGCTTCTTCTATAGAGTCTGACAGCAGGCAGAAGCACACTATCAATTTTGTGAGGGATAGGCTCCTATCAATTAGATCTCTACTACATACGGGTGACCAGAGTAAAAATTATTGTAGATTTATGACAAAATACATTTTCAAATCACTTTCAAGCTAAGGTTTTATCTCTGAAAAACAAACAAAACCAAACTCACATATAATCATGAGTATTCTCCTATTCTTTCTGATTTACAATTTTTAACTGAAAAAAAAATTGGGTTCATCCATATGAGAAGGTAGGTAAATTAGCTAATTCATATGAACAAAATATTTTGTGACAGAGCCTCTACTGTCAATGGGAAGTGGACAGTTAAGATAACTATCAGGATTTTGCCACTTCTCACTAAATTGCATAGATGATTGCCTCAGTTCTCTTTGTTTTGAAACTAAATTACTTCAGTATTGCCATTAAGAAGATTACTTTCCATTCTCTGGAGAAGTGTACTTTTAAAATTGTCAATAACAAAAGAAAAGCTCAAATTATATTTCTGCATAATGCCATGACATATAGCATGTCTGTTAAAATGTCTAGCCTTTGTCTAAATGCTAGGAGGTTAATAAAAAATAAAAGATTTTCACAATGAAATTCAAAAGAAAAAATTTCTTCAACATATAGTACTGGTCTGTGATATCAAAGTACACATCTACATACTGGATCAAGTAAGACAAATCTCTATTGTATCTTCTTCAGTAACCTTTTAATTAGTTAACCAAAACTGAAAATTGAGAAGTTTAATTCTAATGTCTAGACTTAACTTTATTTTTTCCTCAAGTTTGCAAATAATGACAATAATAACTCCTTCTTATAGGGTGCTTTTAAAGTTTCAAAGCACTTTTCATATTGCATCTCATTTAAGTCTTACACCGTTGTGTGGTAGGTTCTACAGCTCTTAACCTTCTTGTTATACATGTCACCATCATAATTCTCTATTCTCCTTTGATGATGAAAATCTCTTCTATTAGAGGTGAGGTAAAGCTAAGTGATATTTGACATAAAAAGAGTACTTTGATTAAAAATGATCACTAATTTATTTCTGGCTTATCATAGAATTAAACTTATATTTTTAAAATAAAGAAAGAAACAAAAAAATTCTACAAATTTAGTGAAAAATGGAGAAGTGGGTTGGGCCAGGAGTGGGGAACCTGTGGCCTCAAGACCACACATAGCCTTGTAGTTCCTCATGTATAGCCCTTTGACTGAATCCAAACTTCACAGAACAAATCCTTTTATTAAGGAGATTTGTTCTGTGAAGTTTGGATTCAGTCAAAGCACCACACTTGAGGACCTAGAGGTCCACATGTGGTCTCAAGGCTGTGGGTTCCCTGTCTGTGGGTTGGGCATTTCATTTGGGGGGGGGTGTAGCTGTGACAGTTACAATGGACAAAATGCTAGAAGTCAAATGACATATGTTTGAGTACTAGCTCTGTAGATCATGGCACTTTGGTCAAATCACATAATCTTGCATCAGTTTCTTTATTTGCAAAATGAGGAAACAAGACTAGGTGATCGCTATTCTCCCTTCCCAATGAAACATTATATGATAATATGTTTGTTAGTTTTGCTTACCACTGTAGCCACTGGAAATAGTTTCCAGCATTCACTTGATTCTATCCCACAAGCATGAGTGATGAGCAATAATCATATCTGCATGACCTACCTTACAGGTGTGTATCATGAGGTGAAACTGACAAATAGAGTAGGCTGAGCTGTCAGTAACCCTGAAGCTTGAGCATCCTCTCTGCACATGTGTGTGTGGGAAAGTCTAAGTTCTTCCTATGTGGAAAGAGTTTCCTTTAGCACTCATTCTCTTCTGATATATGATTTTTTTTCCCCACCACCTCCCTCCCCACCCCTTTTCAATGCATGGATTTCTTTTTAGACCCACCATGAGCTGGGCCACTGTCTACCAAAGAAAATGAGTGCCACTTTGCTTGCTTAGCTACCTCCATGACTACTGGCTTGGGTATACCAGGAATAAACTGGTCCTGAAAATTGTTCCTTCTTTCTCTCAAATAAATAAACTCTTATCTCTGTGTAATATTTGACTTTATAGTCTTCACAGGAAGTTCTAACAGGAATCTACAAACTCTTTATAATTTATATTTTCTACCATTTGTATTTCCTCCGTTTCCAACCTCCTTAAATTCATTAAAATGTAAGATACTTCTCCTTTCATATGTAATTATTTTGGCTGATGAAAGAGGCAGAAAAGAAACATTTGCCTAAGGAAAACTGATAAAATCAGCTTTAAAAAGAAGTACAATCCCTCAGGTAAAATGTTGAAGAGAGACCTGGAATGTTCTAATGAAAAGAGAGACAGAGACAGACAGAGACAGTCAGAGAGAGAGAGAGAGAGAGAGAGAGAGAGAGAGAGAGAGAGAGAGAGAGACTGTCCCTCAGATAATTGTACTGAGAAGACTTGTAGGAAAGGCTAAGCAGGTCAATGACTGAGGTAATGATGTCTGTAGGGCATTGTGGTCTATTAGCTCATTTGTAAACGACTATTTTAAGAGCTCTAAAGGTCACTACAGAGACATTGTAAATCAAATTAAGGTTTGGAGGCTATGGTAAGATCATATAAGGATACTGGATACATGATAGAAAGGTGAATTTTTTGAGTTTCATGTCATAAGTTAGAGATGGGTCACTGCTTACAAGGAGGCACTGGTAGAAAAGAAGCTATAGGAAGAAACAATCAGAAGGAAAGTGGAAAAGCCAAAGGAGAAGAGAAGGAAGTTGGTTACCTATGGAGTCAGGGGTAGATGGCACAGTAGGCAATGAGAAAAGCTAGATATAAAAAACAGAACATAGCAAGCTGGAAGGACCTGAGTCAAATGAAAATGCTGCTTGTAGCCTAAGTTCAGCAGCTGCAGGAACCTCACTGGAAAAACAACAACAACAAAAGCAACAAAAAAATTTTTAAATGAGAATATTGGTGCTGTGTAAAGGACTGTTAGGGATTTATGCTTTCTAGCCCTGCCTGTTGAAAAAAAAAACAATACTGCATTCTGTATTTTAGATGCAACCTTTCCAAAAACATTTTTTATTAAATTAGCATTATCCTAAATCCAAGCATTTATGGTTTAGTAGAAGAAGAATGTTCAAATTGCTGTAATCTCTGCATACCCTCAGACACCTCTCTAATACGAGATATTTAACACTAGATTTCTGCAGTCATTTACTACTGTAGTGGCACAGTCAATAGAGTGTTGACCTCATGAATGTGCAGAATATGGGAAGGCCTTCTAAGAAAAAAAGAACTTACCCAATGCCAACAGATTCATACTGGAGAAAAACCTTATGTAGAATGTGGCAAAAATGCATCTTATTGTGCATCAGAGAGTTCACACTGCAGAGAAACCTTATCAGTCTCAATTGCAAACTGACAATATGACCAATTGACATCAACTTCTAACGTGAATGAGGATCATAGTAATGCTAAATAAAATGAAGTTTCTATAAAAAAGAAAATAGTCCTATCTGGCCTATGAGCCCAAGGATACTCTGGAACTCTGTTGATAATCATGACCATAGTAAGATCCTTTTAGATGACTTAAAGACAGGGACTGTTGGTTTATTTTTGCTTTTTTTTTTCCTTCCTATCTCCAGTCCCTAGCACAAGGCCTTGCACTCAATCTAGTCAGGTTGGATAGAATGGATAGAGTGCTAGGCCTATAGTCAGGAAGACCTGAGAGTTCAATACCTGACTCTAGACACTTAGCAATTGTGTGAACCTGGGCAAGTCATTTAACTTTTGTTTGCCTCAGTTTTTTTTTTTCAGCTTTAAATTGAGGCTTACCTCCCAGAATTATTGTGAGGATCAAATAAAATATTTGTAAAGTGCTTAGCATAATGGCAGGCATATAGTAGGCCCCTAATAAATGCTTATTTCCTTTCTTCCTTAATAATTACTTTCTGAATTGATTTGAATCACAATAGAGTAGATTGCACTGAATTGAATTAGATAGGTTAAATAAATGCTGCTTATCTCAATCAAAAGGTTGATGCTATAACACTAGTATCAAGAGTTGTGTTGCTGAACTTTAACTGGTGAGAAAAAGTAGGAGGGTGGTCAACTAGATCAATATAGGGAAGTTCATAACAAGTCTATCACCTGCCCCCCCAAAAAAAAGGGAGATAAGCTGCCTCAGTAATTGTCTATGAAAATAAGTCTTAAAGCAGAGACAAGAAGACAACTTTAGAGGGATGTTGCCAAGAAGGTTCATTCTTTAGGTAAAAATTGGCCTAAAAATTCCTTTAAAATCTAGGACTCTATGAGTTTCTTTGTTGTACTTTCTCTTTATTCATTCTTTTGAGCTCAGTAAGACAATATCAACCCTACAATGCCAGAAGGGTTAGTAGAAGAGTTGGTTTGCTGACCAGGAGACATGAGCAGGGTCAAAAGATAAGGAAAGGGGGACCCTTAAGAAAAGTTATTTCCAAACCCTGTATTCCTGGTCATCTCCTTCCCTGTGAAATACTTTGCTCCCCAAGAACCACTCAAGGAAAATAAAAATTCAGATTACGAAGGTTACTTTATTTGAATGTTTATACCTATTCATCTGTCCTTAATACATTCACAATTATGGTAAATCAACTCTTTTGATGATTTCCCCCTCAGTTTGATGAACCTTGGAACATTTTTGAGTTTTGTACTGAGATTCTGATGTCTTTTGTCACTCTGTCAATGGTACCTTATTGGTGGAAATAATACCAATCTCAACATGCAGTTGTACTGAGATCAAACGGATAAAGAGAAAGAAGCAGGTTCCTTTTTTTTTTCACATTGTGTGTAAGGAGAAGCTGTCTGCCAATTTGTAGCTGCTAACTTAACTCCTTTAAAGTAACCATTCATATTCTTAACTAGAAATACTTTAAATTGGGTAAATTCACCAAAAGATATAAAATATGTATATGTATTTATACACAGCTAATAAATATTTAATATATTAATTTATTACTATTGAAATATCAGTATTTTACTGTAGTGTTATTAATGTATTAATATGTAAATACATGTGGATCTAGATTCACAAAAATTGTCTAGATTGACCAAATGACAATTTGGCTATGGTAACATAATAACACATCATTTTGTGGGAGAAAGTTAGGTTTGGAGTCTGAGGGCCTGGTTTCATATCCAGATTCTATCATTTACTACTCATGTGATTTTTGAGTAAGTCACTTCCCCCCAAGGTTGAAATTTATGTCTACAATCCTTTCCAATTCTGTATCTCTGTTCCTAGAATCCTATAGTGCAGGCCAATGAGCAATAATGCACAATCCAATTAAATTGCCTCATATAAAAATAAACTTTCTGTGAACCAGCCTACCTAAATAAAAGAGTACTTCATCATTGTTGACTGGCCACTAGATAAAGATTTCTTTCAAAATGTCAAGAGATATGAAGGAAGGATGTTGCATGTAAGTATCCTCCATAGCAGATTTATGGGAACATGTGGGATGAGAATCCCATAGGAGAAGCAGGAAGAGATGAACTGAAACTTGTATCACTAGAGACAGTAGCCACATCAATGAAATTACAGATTGATTAAAAGACTGAAGGTCTTGAGGCAAGATCCAATTTTTATTTTTTCTGACAGTTTGTCTGACTCTGTCCTTTGACTCTATATCCAGATAGTCACCAAATCCTATGGATTATTCTAATATCTCTGTGATTTCACTTTTCTCTTTCCTTTCAATTGGCAATATTCTTTCTTAGGCCCTTGATACCTTATTCACAGATTCAGAGGATCTTCGACACATCCTACATACAGTACGCAAATCAAAATGTAAAAATAGCATAAATATAATATTCTAATATGTGATATGAAGATATTATATAAATTTAATAAAATCTAATGTAATATAACCCAAACGATGCAATGTAATACAATATGGTATGATACAATATTATATAATATATGATACATTATATGAAATGACACAACACAATGCAATATCAGTACAGAGGGCAGCTAGGTGGCACAGTGAATAGAGAGCTGGACCTAGAGTCAGAAAGACTCATCTTCCTGAGTTCAAATCTGGCCTTAAACACTAGTTTGTGACCCTGGACAAGTCACTTAACCCCCTTTTGCCCCAGTTCTTCATCTGTAAAATGAGCTAGAAATGGAAATAATAAACTATCTTAGTATCTTGGCCAAGAAAACCCCAAATGGGATGGCAAAGTGTCAGACACAACTGATAAATGACTGAACACAATACAGAGATATAGATTCAATTTGTGAATTCATTGGCATCAACTAATTACCCATAAGGAAACACCTCCTACCCTTCGTTCTCTCCCAGACCATCATTCCTATACTAGCCTCACTCACATCTTTCATCATATTGGCCAGTTGATGAACTAGTTCAACTGTACTCTGTGCTCTTCTATTAAGTCCCTGAATCCCTTGTCACGTCAGTGACTGTGCCTTGCTAAGCCTCAGCCTTGGATCATTCCCAGTTGGATCCACTCTTTTCATTCTTGAATGAAGGTGGGAAAAATTACACAACAACTCTGAATTAGTCCACTACAAATTTATGTTACATAAATAATCTCAACTGGGCTTTCACTGCTACTAGGCAATCATTTTATGCTTGCTAAATAACTCACTACCCTAATCATCACAGCAGCTTTTCTAAAACTTATTGACTACTTCTCAAATCTTCCAGAGTTCTCCTTACCCCTACTGTCTTAGCTGAGAACCTTGTCTAATATTTTACTGAGAAAATTTGAGGCAGTTCACCGAAAGCTCCCTCTTCTCCTCTCCTCTTCATTTCATATCACTGAAATGAAAAGGAGGTCATTTTGCTTAACAAGCAAACCCTTGTATAAATAACCACTTTCCAATCCCTCTCTTCTAGTAGGTTTCCCCTCTATCACTCCTACTCTATCCTTTATCTTCAATTTCTATCCCTGTCTATTGACTTCTTCCTTACTGTCTAAAAACATATCCATATTACCACACCCTCAAAAATGATTGATTTTTTCATCCCTTCTCTCATTTCATATTTTTTCTGCTTTTTATGGCTAAACTCTTTCAGAGGGCTATCTGTAATAGGTACCTTCACTTGTTCTCCTCTCATTCTCTTCTTAACTCTCTACAATCTAACTTCTAACTTCCTTATTCAACCAAAATTGCTTTCTCTAAAGTTACAAATGACCTCTTCATTGCAAAATCCAATGTTCTTTTCTTATCCTCATCTTTCTGTATCTCTCTGGGGCCTTTGACATTGTTGATGACCTTCTCCTTGATACTTTCAGTTTTGATAATTCTATTCTCTTGTAATTATTATTCCATATAACTACTATATCTCAGTTTTCTTTGCTAGATCTTTATTCAGGTCATGCTCATTAACTATGGGTAACAAAGGATTCCATTCTGGGTCCTCTTCTCCCTTTAAAATACTTCACTTTCTGATTTCATCACCTCTCATAAGTTCAATTATTATCTCTATACTAATGATTATCAAATCTATATATCTAATCCTAACCTCCCTGCTGGCCTCCAGTGTCATATCTCCAACTCATAGACAGCCTATTATATAGTTTGAACTAGTTGTCTGGTAGTTATCTTAAACTCAACACTTTAAAAACTGAACTTAATATATTTTCCCCAAAACTTTCCCTCCTTTCAAATAGCCCTATAATTGTCAAGGGCACTAACATCCTCCTAGAAACCCAGACTGGCAACCTAGGTGTTATCCTTTGCTCCTCCTATCTCTCACCCCTCATATATGATCTATTGTCAAGGCTTGTCAATTTCACCTTTGTAACATCATTAAGATATATCCCATTCTTTTCTCTGATATTGCCACTCCTCTGGTGCAGATCCTCATTTCCTCATGCCTGGATTATTACGATAGCCTACTGATTGGTCTTTTTGCCACAAGTTTCATCTCACTCTAATCCATCCTCTACATAGTTACCAAGATAATTTTCCTAAAGCATAGGCCCAACAATGTCACCCACATACTCAATAAATTATTTTAATTCCCTATTGCCTTCAGAATCAAATATAAAATGGTTTAGTATTCAAAGGCATTTATAACCTGCTTCTTCCAACTTTTCTAGTGTTCTCACTTCTTACACACTCACCCCCTGCCACATACTCTTTTATACTGTGACACTGGCCTCTTTGTTGTTTCTTGAACAAGATTCTCTATTTCTCAGCTCTGGGCACTTTCACTCATTGTCTCCCATGCCTAGAATGCTTTCCCTCTTTATCTCTGTCTCTTGGCTTCCCTGGCTTTCTTCAGAAGCCAGTTGAAGTCCTACCATCTATAAGAAATCTTTCCCAATCTTAATTCTAGTATCTTCTCTCTCTTTATTATGGTCCATTTATTCATTACAAAGTTTGTTTTTGCATGGTCTCTCCCATTAAATTGTGAGTTCCTTGAGGGCAGGAACTCTGCTTGGTCTTTCTTTGTAGAGCTTAGCAGTTTCTGGTAAACTGACAGACTGACTACTTCTGTAGGGTTGTACCTTCTCTGCAATTTATATTTTTAGAGAATTCCATAAGGCAAGGTCCTCAAAGTCAGTATATGTCAAAGGCAGGAAGTAAACTCATGTCTTCCTGGCTTGTAATCAGTCTCTCTATCATTATGAAGCTTCATCTAAACCTCAAGAAGATGAAAACCTTGTAAAAATAATATGCTACCATTAAAAACAAAGAAATGGAGGAATATGAAGAGATCAGAAGGGTCAAACAAAGAAATGACCATTGAAGTAGCAGATTGAGACACTAGAGAAGATGAATACCATCTCTGCCTACTTCTACAGGGGTCTTAGATTCCAAAAAACCTCACCCAGAATCTTAGGTCACCTAGACCCATCCAGCACCTTTGTTGTTCAGCTTCTTTCCTCAAGGATCCCATTTCCTTTTACAGTTGAGCTAAATATCCTATACTTAATGCAAAGGTGACAGCCATTACACCAAGCACAGTGTTGTTTTGTGTCAGGTTGGATTTAAGTGAATCCAATCACTTCATTTTGCATCTTCTGCCCTGCCTAACTTTAATTCCACAAAAAAAAAAAGCCATTCCCTTCCCATCAGTTATCCCCTGGTGTCCCATTCCTTCCTCCCCTGTGCCCCTAGATAATAACTAGATTATAAGTTGGTTGAAGACAGGGACTGTATTTCTTTTTATTAATTGTATCTCCAGCATTTAGCACAGTGCCTGGCAGGCCATAGGCACTTTAAAAAGGTTTGTTGGATTGAAATAAATGATTGTGTCCTGTAGGCAGTGGTTCGCATTGGCAGGTGGCAAAGTTCCTAAAGTTTGTGGCATTTCATTGTCAGTAGTGTTTCGTTCGGTTATCATTGTCAGTGATACTGAGATTAGTGATACAATGTAATGACATGTTGTGGTGTGATAAAATATGATATGATACATGAGAGGATTCAATGAATGATTAGACACAATTAATATATCAATACGTAATGCATAAGTATAACGCAACATGGTCTAAAATTATAAAATGTATGATGCAATGTATAGAGGTTGCATCTTAAGAAATGCTCTATGAAGAAATCAGAGAAACCTGGAAAATCTTGTATGAATACATACAGTGTAATATAAGAACTAGGAGAATATCTTTATCCAATGTCCATAATAATGTAAAGGAAAGTATCTCTGAAAGACATCAGAACTCTGAAAAACAATGACAAATTGAGTTATCAGAAGAGTGATTGTGAAGCTTACCTGGAATACAGATATAGACTGAAGCCTATATTTTCAGATATTATTAATTTTTTTGTTTGTTTTGTTCTTATTTCTTTGACAATGAAGGATTCTACTATATGTAATAAGGAGAGATGAAAGTGGAAAATGGTAGAAATGTTTTACAAAATCAATGTAATATTTAAACATGATTTTAAAAAAAGGCTTACTGATCCTTTAAGTCACAATTCCATTGCCACCTCTTTCTTCTGGAAGTCTTTTCCATGCTACCATAGCTTAGCCTACTATGATCTTTCCTTTCTCTGGATAAAAATAGAGCTTACTGTTTGTGCTATTTATTTGCCATTAACCATACACTAATTTTTATTTGTAGGTTTTTTTAATGTATATGGGACAAATTTCTTTTTTTACCAAGATTATTAGTCAAGGTAGGAAACATCTAATAGTTATTTTGTGCCCCTATAGCAAAAAACTTATTAAATATCTGTTGATTTATTTCAACATGTTACATTGCTTATACCTATTTTTCAGCTATTTAAGTAGGCAAATTACATTGCTAGTATAAGATGACTATTTACTTAGAGACAAAAGACTTTTATCTCTCAGTAAATGAACATTATTTATTACTTATTTATTGTAAAGGTTTTTGCTCCCTTGTCATAATTCACACATAGAGAGGCAAAGCCATAAAATACTGACAATAGTGGAGCTCTGATTTACTTGACTATAATTACTGCTGAATGACCTTCCAGAAGACAAGTGAATATCCTTAGTTCACCCATCTATTTTATAAGTTATAGAACCATTAGGTGATTAACCTACAGCCTTCATTTCAATGATACATTATACTTGGCTGTGCTTAGTAACCATGTGACAATAGACTGCCAATCTCATGCTTAACCCCCAGGCCTCTTATCAATAAAGTGATGGTTCATTTCAATTAACTCTTCCTTCATAAACTTAGAGGTTTTGAATGTCACAATTATGATAATCGCACAACAATCACCAAAGAAAGAAAGATGTTATGAAAAGCTGAAAAAGTCAAACCACAAATAATGAAGACCTAGAAATATATGATCTTTGATATCTACGTCAGACCTAAGCCTGACATTAAAGATTGAGAATAATAACATCAGCGATGACATAGATGTTATTAAATACCCATAGTATTCTGGTAGTATTTTGGAAAAGGTTGGAAGATTTGTCCAAAAAGGAAGAAGTCAGGTAGAATAAGTAAGGGAAAGAAAATATGAGGAATGAGTTAAGGAAGGTTCATAAGAGGCAGCTGAAAACTAATACAAGCCAGTAGAACTAACAATAGCTGTAAAGAAATATAATTTCATATATATTCACACCAAAATATAATTTTATTCATAAATAGCTAGAATTGAGGTGCCAAAATCATCTACTATTAGTTTTTCACCTTAAATCTTTAAAAGTATCATATAAATGTGAGTTTGTATTAAAATTAGTAGTACTTATTAGGTCATGAATGAGGGATGAATTACATGTTTTCAATTTATTGTATTTTTTGCTCTACCTCTACATTTTGCTCTACCTCTGCATATCATATGCCTATATTTTCTAGATAAATTAATAGTAGTCAGTCAAATTCTCAAGGCCTCAAAATGCGTGGTTCATATTTTCATTTAAAAATAATGACAGATATCTAAACATATAAATACTGCTACTAGTATAAAAATAATTAAAAGCTTACTTTAAAATCTATTTTTATCTTTTAAGGATCAATAAAAATGCTAATTTTTAAAATGCATTACATTTATAATTTTGTCAGGAGCTCCTACTATAATTAGAATATAATTGTTATAAATTTTAAAATAATTCAAAACATTTTTTATAAAAGCAACTGTCAGGGGAATGGAACTTAACAATGATGGTAGCTGGATTTATGTCTCAAGGCATAAGATAGGAATAGGGCACTAAAGCACATCATCTTCCCATCCCTCCCAAGGATCAGCTTAATTTTATGGAAGCCTCAATAGGGCAGACTCAGAAGATTTGCCTCATGCGTAACAAACCATATTGTGAACCTCTTAGATTCCAAGTCAATTCTGGGAAAGTTGCAGTATTAAATATTCCACCAGAAAACCTGAACTTACAAGATTATTGAAAAAATGACTGAAGCCTACAGGTTGGAGTGCTGGCAGAAAGTCTAATTCTTGCTAAAGCCGATTGTTAAATATCCAGTGACTTTATACATTGGTAATGAGCAAACACTA
This sequence comes from Phascolarctos cinereus, assembly GCF_003287225.1. Lineage (NCBI taxonomy): Eukaryota > Metazoa > Chordata > Mammalia > Diprotodontia > Phascolarctidae > Phascolarctos > Phascolarctos cinereus. The sequence goes on from NW_027555847.1 coordinate 241,620,801, forward strand.
TATATCAGGGATTAATTTATTCCTTTGTGGATCACCTAGACTTAGAAATGTGATGGAGAAAATCACCTGTGGATCTTTCCACATTAGCTGTTAACAAAATTTTTAAAAAAGCAAGAAAAATAAAGTGAAAAAAATGTTTTAATTTACACTCAGGGTACATCAGTTCTCTCCTCTCTCTCTCTCTCTCTCTCTCTCTCTCTCGCTCTCTCGCTGTCTGTCTCTTTCTCAATTTTTCTTACGATATTTTGGAATTGTCTTGAATCATTGTTTTCTTCAGAGTAGCTGAGTCTGTCAGAGTTGATTATTGTTCTTACTGTGTGTAATATTCTCCTGGTCCCCCCCCCCCCCATTTCCCCCTTCTTTGTAAAAAGTCTTCCTTGTGCATTTCTTTTATGTGAGATAATTCCCTCATTCTTCTTCTTTTTTTCCCTTCTCCCAATTCATCCCTCTTTCTTAGTTTTCCATTTTTCTTTTCAGATTATTCCAATGTAATAGACTCATGCTCATACCCTTTAAGTAGATTCCTTCTAACCACTTTAATGATAAAGTTCATGTGTCATCTTCCCATTTGGAAATATAAGCTATTTAAATTAATTAAGTTCCTCACCCTTTCTCATTTGTTTACCTGTATTGAGACTTTTATTTGAATTCATTTTTTTAATAATTTAGCTGTTGTTGTTGTTATTTTTCAATCAGGAATGAAAGAAGTCCTTTTGTTTGATCCTGATTGTGGCTCAACAGTATTTGAACTATTTCTTTCTGGCTGCTTGCAATATTTTTCTTTGACATGGAAGTTCTGGAATTTGACTATAATAGTCCTGAGAGGTTTTTGCTTTGGGATGAACTTTAGGGAGTAATTGGTGTATTTTTTCAATTTCTATTTTCTTCTCTGTTTCTGAGATATCTGCATAATTTTCCTTTATAATTTATTGAAAAATCATATTTAGGGTCTTTTTTTGGCCATGGTTTTCAAATACTCCAATTTTTCATTAATTATCTCTCAATTTATTTTCTAGGTGGGTTATTTTTCCTATGAAATATTTCACATTTTCTTCTTTTATTCAGTCTTCTCACTTTGTTTTGTTGCTTCTTGATGTCTCATATGGTCATTATCTTCCACTTGACCAATTCTTATTTTTAAGGAATTCTTTTCTTCAGTGTGGTTTTTGTACCTCTTTCAATTTAACTAATTCTGTTTTTAAGAAGTTTTTTTCTCCAGTGTTTTTTGCCTCTTTTACCAGGCAGTTTAATCCCCTTTCATAATTTTCTTGCATTATTCTAATTTCCTTCTCCAGATTTTTTACTACTATTCTTATTTGATTCTTATTTTTTATTTCTTCTTCAACTCTTTTTAGGAATTATTGTTTGACTTTTGTCATATCTGTATTTTCCTTTGTAGCTTCATAGATATTTTCATGTTATTATCTTCTGTATCATGATAGTAGCCTTTTATAGTCAAGTTCTTTTTTTCTTATTTGCTCATTTTTCCAGTTTATTTCTTGACTTTGAACTTTATGTTTCAGTTGAGCTCTTCTCACATCTGGGAGATGTGGGGTACCTGTCCCAAGCTCCTGGCTTTTTCCTCCTACTCTTTCCACAGCTAGTTCTGGGGTTCTGGATTTTTAGTAATTACAAGGCAATGTGTTACAAGGAGAAGTGTGATCACTTATATCCTAATCTGAATTTTGGTCCTTATCTAGTTAGGATCTCTGCTCTATTACCACTACAACTCCTCTCTTTCCTGAAATTACAACCAGTACTCATACAGGCTGCCCGCTCCCTTGTGACTGCAAATGCTAACCCTCCTCTCTGCCATAGCACTGCAACTCCAAATTCAGTAATGGTCAATAAAATAGCTAAATAACACCTAGTCCTAAGCCCAGTGCAAGCACAGTAGACCCCTAAAATCTCTTTCAGACTAGGTATCCAATCCTCTTGCTCTCTCTAAGCTGAGAGTTCCCAGTATTGCTGGTGCTGCTGCCACTGCTACCTCTAAAGTTGATAGTTGGCAAACAACATAATGCTGCACTCCCAGCCAGCCACGACTCCAGTGCCATAGATCTCTCCTTCTGACCTCCTAAGTTGTCCTGGGCTGGTAAAAAAAAAAGGCTCAGTCTGATCTTCTATTCGTTATACTGCTTTAGAATTTGATTTGACAAGATATTTTAAAGTTGATTGGAAAGGAATGATGGGAAACTTAGGCTAGAAATTGGTCACATGACAAAATATGACCTAATCACACCATTTAAACATGTAAGGAGAAAGAGCACGACCCTAATTCAATTTAAATCATTTGAACTTTCCTTTCAAATGAATCAGGATTAAACAAAATATGGATCTTGGAAAGTCTTCAAGGGAAAAGGTCAAATACACAATTCCTGTATTTATGGAAGACAAGGTTTGTTTTCTATAAGCTTCACAGGAACTATGAATAGTGTTTCCTGATACACCCAATTAGTGTTGATGAGAAAATATATAAAGTCCAGATCAGGGAATATAAAAAAGCATAGAAGTAGAATTTTATTTAGGCTAATGAGTTTCTCTATCCCAGCAAGGCCCAGCTACCCAAATGAAGATTAAAAAAGTCCTTCTTTATGTCAGTATTAGCTTATATATTCAACACTCTTCTCTTCTGCCTACATATTCAAGGATACTGCAATATACCTTTGGTACAAATTCATCCACAGAAGAATTATCAGCAATTTTCCACTGACCTCAGGCACTCATTTTCTTGCCCTCTTGAAACAGCAATCCTTCCTTAGAATAGAAGGTTTGTGGTGGGAGAAACTGGCCTTGGGATACTTCAGCCAGTTAAAGGTGGGACACTTCAAGTCATGGTAGAGAAGGAAAGAAGGACATAAGTCCTCAACTATAAAATAGTTTATAGAAATAAAGATTTATAAATAATTAAAGAGATAATAATTCTTCAATGGCTTCGCTATGGCAATGAAATAAAAATGATGATACTACTTAAATTAATTACAGATTCACAGTCATATCAACTAAGCCAGTTAATATTTACTTTACAAACCTAGAAACATTAATGACAAAATTCATCTGGAGAAATAAAATCAATAATCATAAAACAAATGATGGAAGTTTCTATTTCCCTTATAGGGGTAAGTCATTCTTGCAGGGTAAATTATTCCTAGTTGTAAACTGTTGTATTCTGCCTTTAAGGATAGAATATTTCAAGATTTTCTACTCTTAACTATAGATACAGTATAGTCTTCTATGATTCTGACTGTGGTCTCTTGGTACTTAAACTGTTTATCCCTCTCCCCATCTCATTTTGCTACTTGAAGCATTGTTGTTATTGTTTGGTCTGGTTTTTTTATTTGTTTTCTTTTGCTATACTTGTTTGTTCATCTTTTTTGTTGGTTTTACCTGGAAGTTCTAGATTTAAATTATTTTTTTATTTACTATTTCATTTTCCACCACTTACACATAAAAGCAATTTTTAACACTTGTTTTTAAAATTTTGAGTTCCAAATTCTCTCCCTTTCTCCCTCCCCACTCCTCTTTATTGAGAAGTCAAGCAATTTATGTAGGTCATAAATGTGTAGTCATGTAAAACATATCCATAATAGTCATTGTGAAAGAAAACATAGACCAAAAAAAAAAAAACAAGAAAAAGAACTGAAGAAAATAAAGTTAAAAAGCATGTTTCAATCTGTATTCAACACCATCACTTCCTTCTCTAAGAATGGATAGCATTTTTCACCATAAGTCCTTCAGTGTTGCCTTGGATCTTCATATTGCTGAGAATAGCTAAGTAATTCACAGCTTATCTTAAGATACTGCTGTTACTTTGCACATTTCACTTTGCATCAATCCATGCAAGTCTTTCCAAGTTTTTCTGAGAGAATCTTATTCATCATTTCATCTGGTACAATAATATTCCATAATAATCACATACCACAACTTGTTCAGCCATTACAAAATTGATGGGCATCCCTTCAATTTCCAATTCTTTGCCCCCAAGAAAGAGCTACTATAATTATTTTTGTATGTGTATAAGTCCTTCTCCACTTTTTGTCTCTTGGGATACAGACTTAGTAGCAGTATTGCTAACTCAAAGAATATGCATGGTTTTATAACATATAAATATAATATATATATGCATATACATATATTATATATAGTTCCAAATTGTTCTGCAGAATGGTTGAATCAGTTCACAACTCCACCAACAATGCATTAATGTCTCACCTTTCCCACATCCCTTCCAATATTTGTCATTTTTCTTTGCTGTCCTATCAGCCAATCTAATAGATATAAGGTAGTACCTCACAATTGTTTTAATTTGCATCCCTCTTATTGATAATGAGTTAGAACATATTTTTTTTCCTATGGCTTTGGATAGCTTTGATTGCTTCATCTGAAAACTGTTCACATCTTTTGATCACTTGTCAATTGGAATTGGCTCTTACTTTTATAAACTTGATTCCATTATCTATATGTTTAAGAAATGAGGCCTTTATCAGAGAATTTACTTCAAAATGTTTTTCACAGTTACTATTGCTATCTGTATTTCCCTCCATCCTATTCCCTTCCTGTCTATTCTATGCTCTCTCCTTTCAACCTGTCTCTTCTCAAGTGTTTTGCTTCTGATTATTGTCTCAAACAATCTGCTCTCCCTTCTGTCACTGTCCCTTCTCTTACCGCCTTCTTCTCCTACTTTCCTGTAGGGTAAGATAGATTTCTATCTGCCATTGAATGTATATATTATTCCTTTTTGAACCAATTCTGATGACAGTAAGGTTTTTCACCCCCCTTGACCTCCTCCCCACCTTCTACCACACTGTAAAAACTTTTTCTTGCCTCTTTCATGTGAGATAATTTACCCATTCTACCCCTCCCTTTCCCTTTCTCCCATTACATTCCTCTCTCACTTCTTAATTTTATTTTTTAGGTATCATCTTTTCATATTCAACTCACACCAATGCCTTCTGTCTACATATACTCCTTCTAGCTACCCTAACAATGAGAAAGGTCTTATGAGTTACAAATATCATCTTTCCATGTAGGAATATAAACGGTTTAACTTTAATAAGTACCTTATGATTTCTCACATTCATGCTTCTCTTGAGTTCTGTATTTAAAAATCAAATTTTCTATTTGGCTCTGGTCTTTTCTCTAGAATGCATTAAATTCCTCTATCAAATTGAATATCAATTTTTTTTTATTCCTCTCATGGATTAAACTCAGTTTTGCTGGGTAGGTGATTCTTGGTTTTAATTCTAGCTCCTTTGACCTCCAGAATATCATATTACAAGCCCTCCTGTCTCTTAATGTAGAAGATGCTAAATCTTGTGTTACCCTGATTATGTTTCCACAATAATTGTTTCTTTCTGGCTATTTGCAATATTTTCTACTTGACCTATGAACTCTGGAATTTGGCTACAATATTACTAGGAGTTTTCATTTTGAGATCTCTTTCAGGAGGTGATCAATGGATTCTTTCAATTTCTATTTTACCCTCTGGTTCTAAAAATACCCAGGCAGTTTTTCTTCATAATATCTTGAAAGATGATGTCTAGACTCTTTTTTTGGTAATGGATTTCAGGTAGTCCAATAATTTTTAAATTCTCTCTCTTGGATCTATTTTTGAGGTCAGTTGTTTTTGTAATGAGATATTTCACACTACCTTCTATTTTTTTCATTCGTTTGTTGTTGTTGTTGTTGTTTTATAATTTCTTGATTTCTCATAGAGCATTAGCTTCCATTTACTCCATTGTAATTTTTAAGGAATCATTTAATTCAGTGAGCTTTTGTATCTCCTTTTCCATTTCGCCAATTCTGTTTTTTAAGGTATTCTTTTCATTAGCTTTTTGGAAATCTTTTGACATTTGGGCTAGTCTGTTTTTTAAGGTGTTATTTTCTTCAATATGTTTTTTAGTCTCTTTTACCAAGCTGTTGACTCATTTTTCATGATTTTCTTTTATCACTCTCATTTCTCTTCCCAATTTTTCCTCTTCTCTACTTGATTTTCAGAATCCTTTTTGAGTTCTTCCATGGTTTAAGACTAATTCATATTTTTCTTGAAAGATTTGGATGTAGGAGCTTTGACTTTGTTTTCTTCTGAGTATGTGTTTTGATCTTCCTTCTCACCACAGTAACTTTCAGAGGGTTTTTTTTCTATTCTTTGCTCATTTTCCAGGCCTATTGCTTGACTTTTATCTGCTTATTAAAGTAGGCCTCTGCATCCAGGATGGAGGGCACACTGTCCCAAGCTTCAAAGGATTTGTGTAGCTGTTTTCAGAGCTACTTTCAGACCTATACGCTTTCTGTTTTTCTTAGATGCTATGATTTAAGGAGATTTGTTTACCACTCTCTTGCCCAGTGACCATAAGCATACTTTTCTGTCCTGGAACTGTGAAAAGGGCCCTCCTCCCCTCCACTGTGGCCACAAGCTCTGCTATCCTAATACTCCTCCTCACCCTAGGAATGCCAGCCAGGGTGGCAACCTGTATCCAAGTATAGGCAAAGCAACAGAGTCCTGCTTCAGTGCTAGCAAAAAGACCCCTGTAATCTCTCTTTTTAATTTTTTTAATTTATTTTTAGTTTTCAACATTCACTTCCATAAGATTTTGAGTTCCAAACTTTCTCCCCATCTCATCCCTCCCCCCACCCCAAGATGGAATGCATTCTGTATACCCTTTCTCCTAATCTGCCCTTCCTTCTATCTCACCCCCCTTCTCTTATCTGCTTCCCCTTCTATTTTCCTGTAGAACAGGATAGATTTCTATACCCAATTTCCTATATTTCTTATTCCCCAGTTGTGTGTGAAAACAACTTCTTTTTAACATGTGCTTTTAAAACTTTTCGTTCCAAATTATCGCCCTTCCTCCCTCCCCACCCACCCTCATTGAAAGAGCAAGCAACTCGATACAGTTATACATGTGGAGTCATGCAAAACACTTCCATAGTAGTCATGTTATGAAAAACTAACTGTACTTCCTTTCATCCTATCCTGTCCCCTATTTATTCTATTCTCTCTTTTGACCTTCTCCCTCCTCAGAAGTGTTTGCTTCTGATTACCCCTCCCCCAATCTGTCTTCCCCTCTATCATCCCCCTACTCCCTTGTCCCCTTCCCCTTCCTATTTTCCTGTAGGGTAAGATAGATTTCTATACCCAATTAGCCAAATCCTATGAGAATAAGATTCATTCATTCCCTCTCACCTTCCTCCATTTCCACTTTTCTTGTCTGTTTTATGTGAGGTAATTTACCCCATTCTGTCTCTCCCTTTCTCCTTCTGCAAGTATAATCCTCTTTCACCCCTTAATTTTATTCTCCAGATATCACCCCTTCATCTTCAACTCACCCTGTGCCATCGATAGATAGATAGATAGATAGATAGATAGATAGATAGGTAGATAGATAGATAGATAGAGATAGATACACACATAATTTTTACCCTCCAACTATCCAATACTGACAAGGGTCTCATGAATTACAAATATCATCTTTTCATGCAGGAATGTAACAATTCGACATTAATAAGTCTTTTATGATTTCTCTTTCCTCTTTACTTCTTCATGTTTCACTTGAGTCTTGTATTTGAAAGTCAAATTTTCAATTCAGCTCTGGTCTTTTCATCAAGAATTCTTGAAAGCCCCTTATTTCACTGAATGACCATTTTTTTCCCCTGAAGGATTATGCTTAGTTTTGCTAGGTAGATGATTCTTGGTTGTAATCCTATCTCCTTTGCCCTCCAGAATATTATATTCCATGCCCCGTGGTCCCTTAATGTAGAAGCTGCTAAATCTTGCATTATGCTGATTGTGTTTCCACAATACTTGAATTGTTTTTTTTCTGGGTGCTTGCAATATTTTCTCCTTGACCTGGGAGTTCTGGAATTTGGCTGCAATATTCCTAGGAGTTTTCCTTCGGGGATTTCTTTCAGGTGGTTATCAATGGATTCTTTCAATTTCTATTTTGCCCTCTGGTTCTAAAATATCAGGGCAGTTTTCCTTGATAATTTCTTGAAAGATGATGTCTAGGCTCTTTTTTTTTTTATCATGGCTTTCAGATAGTCCAATAATTTTAAAATTCTCTCTCCTGGATCTATTTTCCAGGTCAGTTGTTTTTCCAAGGAGATATTTCACATTGTTTTCTATTTTTTCATTCTTTTGGATTTGTTTTACAGTGTCTTGATTTCACATAAAGTCACAAGCTTCCAATTGCTCCAATTAAATTTTTAAGGAAGTATTTTCTTCAGTAAGCTTTTGGACTTCCTTTACCATTTGGCCAATTTTTCTTTTTAGGGCATTCTTCTCATTGGCTTTTTGGACCTCTTTGGCCATTTGGGTTAGGCTATTTTTTGAGGTGTTATTTTCTTCAGTATTTTTTTGGGGTCTCCTTTAGCAAACTGTTGATTTGTTTTTCATGATTTTCTTGAATCACTCTCAGTTTTTCCTCTACTTCTCTTACTTGTACTCAAAATCATTTTTGAGCTCTTCCAAGGCCTGGAACCAATTAATATTTTTCTTGGAGGTTTTGGATGTAGGAGCATTGATTTTATTGTCTTCTGGTTGTGTGTTTTGATCTTCTTTGTCACCAAAGTAATATTCTAGGGTCTGACTCTTTTTGTGCCACTTGTGTCATAATCTCAGCCAATTACTTGAATTATAAACTCTTTGTTAAAGTAGAGATCTTCTTCTATTGTGGAGAATGTACTGTCCCAAGCTTTGGGGGTTTTTGTGCAGCTGTTTTCAGAGATACTTCTAGGGACCTGTAAATTTTCAGTTGTTCCAAGGTGGTATATGATCAAGGGCAAGGTGTTTACTCCTTTCCTGGCCTGTGCTGTGGTCTATGCGTGACCACAAGCACTATTTTCTGTCTTGGAACTGTGAAGATGATTCTCTCTCCACAGCCACTAGAAGCTCCACCGCGCCAGCGCTGCCCCTCGCCCCAGGTCTGCCACCCAAAACTGTCACCCAGATCCAAGCACAGGCAAAGCAAGAGAATCCTACACCAGCAGAGAGATCCCTGCAATCCCGCTCTGATCAGCCACTTGATTCCCCCTCAGTCTGTGGGCCAGAAACTCTGGAAGCAACTGTCACCCTGGGGCCAAGTTTGGGGACTGGGGCTGGGATGGAGAGCTTCTCTCTGTCATTGCAGACACAGACTTTTCCCATTGACCTTCTAAGTTGTCTTTGGCATTCATGGGTTGAGAAGTCTGTAAACCCCCACAGCTGTCCCTGATTTAGTCCTCTGAGGCCTGCTCCAGGTTTGCTGAGACCTGTGAGCCCATGCCAAACAATGCAATATACCTTTCAGATCAACCATCCAGGCTGTCTTGGGCTAGAAATGTGTTTCATTCTGTCATTTTGTGAGTTCTGCTCCTTTAGAATTTGTTTAGAGCCATTTTTTATAGGTGTTTGGAAGGGTTTGGGGGAGAGCTCAAGCAAGTCACTGCTTTTATTCTGCCATCTTGGCTCTAACCCCCTGTAGTCTCTTTTTGACCAGCTGTTTGACCCCCTTACCATCTGTGGGCTGAGAGCTCTGGAAGCAGCTGCTACTGCTGCCACTGCTACTTCAGTCACTCCCAAGGCCTTCTCTTGGTTTACTGGGGCTAGTATTGTGCTGGTGTGGCCTACGTTGAACTGTGTTCCACTCTCACACATTGTGAGACAGATCCTTCCTGCTGACCTTCTAAATTGTCTTTCACACCTGTGGGCTAAGAGGGGTGGAAACTGCCACAGCTGCTAGTGATTCAGTCACCTAAAGGGCTGCTCTAGATTTGCTGGGGCCATGTCTGCACTGGTTTGGCCTATGCTGGACTGAACTCCTCTTTCACCCTGGTGCAACAAACCTTTCCTGCCAACCTTGCAATGTGTCTCTGGCAGGAAATTTGTTTAATTCCATCTTTTTTTGTGGGTTCTGCTTGTCTAGAATTCACTTAGAGTCATTTTTAAAGGTATTTGGAGGAATTTGGGGGAGAAATTAGGTGAGTCCCTGCCTTTACTCTGCATTCTGGGCCCTGCTTCCTCTGGATTTTAATTATGTCACTCCTGGAAGTTTTCATTTGAGAGTTTTCATTTTCCTTCTGCTTCTAATAAATCTAGGCTGCTTGCATTTGTGATTTCTTGACATATGGTAGCCAGATCTTAGTTTGCTCTGGGACTTAGTGCCTGAATCATGCCCTTTCTCTTCATATATTTTTCTACAGTGTTGTCCAGCTCTATTTGATTCTGTGACTTATTTTTGAATCTCCTACCACTAACTTCTACCTCACCTGGTGTTGCTGTGTTCTCCAAAGTGGTAGCCTTTAGGCTTTTCTCAATATCTCCAGTCTAAGCTTAGGACTTCTGTCCCATTCCCTCTGGTCTCCTTTTCAAAGCACTATGAGTTTCATGATCCTTTCAATCATACTTAGTCATAGCATTCTATAAACTTCTGCCCCCCTAGAAAATCATCAGTTAAAGAGATGTGAGTTTCCTTGTCCTTCTACATGATCCACTGAAAATGTGTAGACCTGTTTACCTGAATTTACATTGGCTTATCTAGTATGACTTAAGACTTATAGTTTTATAGTCTTTGTATTCTTTTTGTTCAGTTTTGGGGTACCTGACAGAACATGCTATTACTCTTATTTAATTTGGATTACTTGATTATTATTTAATTGTGTACTTTTTAGGTTTTTTTGAGTATACATGAATGTGTTAAGCTTTCCTATAATCTTTCTCATGTCTTCATTTCTACTATTCCAGTTTAATCTTTCTCATATGCAAAAACTCAGGATTTTTTGGTGCCTTGGTTAATCATGGAATCAAGAAATTATAGAATTGGAAGCAACTATAAATGTATTTTAATTTATTTCTTTTATCCCATTAATGAGGAAGTAGAATTTCAGGGAGATTAAATAACTTCCTTAAAGTCATAAATCCAGTTATGATGGTTAAATGTATGTTTTCTGCTGTCCTATTTTCTTCTATTTATCATTTTCCTTCTCTTTTTTTAACCTGTTCCTCTTTCTATTTCGCCTCTGACCACTGTGTCCCTTAATTTGTCCTCCCTCTTAATATTCTCCTTATCTTTCTCTTAGCCCTTCCTCTCCCAATTCTTTGTTGAAAAAGATGGATTTCTGCACCCAAATGAGTGTGTGTATGTGTGTGTGTGTGTGTGTGTGTATTCTTCCCTCTCCATATCAGTTCAGATGATAATGAAGTTCAAGCATTACTTGCACTATCCCTCATTTCCCTCTCCATTGTAAAAACTCTTCTTTGTGTATTTATTTTACATTAAATAATTTTCACTTTTCTTCCTCTCTCTTCCCTGTTCTCTCAGTGCATTTATCTTTCTCAATATTTTAATTTTCTCTTGAAATAATCCTGACATAATAGATTCACACCCATGACTTCTGTCTAAGTAGTCTCCTTCTAAATTCTCTAAAGATGATAAAGTTATTGGATAACATATGTATAATCTTCTATTTTAGATTGTAAACAGTTTAACGAGTTCTTCATGATTTTTCACTCATATTCAGCTTTTTATGACTTCATTGAATTTGGCATTTAAATGTCAAATTTTCTGCATTTTTTTTCATCAGGAATGATGGAAGCTTTCAATTTTATTAAATGTACTTTGTTTCCCCCTGTACTAGATAAAGGCAAAGACCTTATGTCTATTATGTCATAATTAGCTTATATGAATTGATGCTGAGTGAAGTGAGCAGAACTAGGAGTACTTTGTACACAGAAACAGCAACACTGTGCAATGATTAATTATGATATACTTAGAAAGTCCAAAAGAATTGTGATGGAAAATGCCAACCACATCCAGAGAAAGAACTATGGAGTCTGAATGCAGATAGAAGCATACTATTTTCACTTCATTTTGTTTGTTTGTTTTTCCTTTCTCATGGTTTTTCCCTTTGTTCTCATTCTTCTTTCACAACATGATTAGCGTGGTAATGTTTAACATAATTGTACATACATAATCTACATGAAACTGCTTGCTGTCTTGGTGGGGGAGGGGATGTAGAGAGGGAGAAAATTCTGGAATGCAAAATTTTACAAAAATAAATGTTGAAAACTATCTTTACCTGTAATTGGGAAAATGCTTTTAAGGAAAAAAATATTTTAAAATGTACATTGTTTTCCCTCAAGGATTATTCTCAGTTTTACTGGGCAAATTATTCTTGCATGTAATCCTAGCTCCTTGCCTTCTAGAATGTCATATTCCAAGCCCTCTGTTTATTTTTTGTTGTAGCTGCACATCTTGTGTGATTCTGACTATGGTTCCATTGTATTTAAATTATTCCTTTCTGGCTGCTTTTAGTGTTTCCTCCTTAACTTGAGATATATAGAATTTAACTGTAACATACCTGAGAGTTTTAATTTTGGGATCTCTTTCAGGAGGTGATCAGTGGATTATTTTAATTTTGATTTTCCCTTCTGATGGCAAAATATTTAGTCAGTTTCCCTTTATTATGTCTTGAAATATGATATCTAGGATAATTTCATAGGAGCTTTAAGGTAGTCCAATAATTCTTTAATTTTCTCTCGCTATATTTTCAAGCTTTGTTGTTTGTTTTTTAAGTGAGACATTTCACATTGTCTTCTATTTTTTTCATTCTTTTGACTTTGCTTTATTGTTTCTTTGAGTCTCATGGAGTCAGTATATTCCACTTGACCAAGTCTAATTTTTAAAGAATTATTTTCTTCAGTGTGATATTTGTTAAAATTTGGTCAATTCCGTTTTTTAAGAAGTTATTTTCTTCAGCACTTTTTACATCTCTTTTACCAGCCTGTAAATTCTCTCACATTTTTTAATGTCACACTCCTACCTTTTGTTGGTTATGACACTATGGAATTCATTTTTACAGTATATTTTAATTGTGTTTTGAAGGGATTGTTGAGATGATTTGGCCACTAGTCTCCTTTTACTCTATGGCCTTGGCTCCACTCCTTAAGCTTTACATTTTAAAAGGCATGGGCAATTATACTAAATTTGTAGCAAAAACAGAAGAGAAACAGCCTCAATAATGCAATTATATTTCTCCCTTTCCCTTCCTCTCCTTACAAAAAATGCAAATTAACTACAGAAAGGCTCCCAGAAACAAGGGATCAATGGTATATGTAGGGGAAAATTGACACACAAAACAAACTAATCAAAACTTACCATGATTTCAAAAAAAAAAAAACAGGTTCACACTGCCTCAGTATTATTCAATATATCTAACAGATAGTAGAATCATTGAAATAGGAACCTATCTAAAATTGATCATACATTTTGTACATTATCTAGGCCTATTTTTTCTGTTCTCTTTCCTAATTTCTCTCTTTAAGGCACTTCTTATAAGCATCTCTACTATAAGATACAGAAAGAAAAGAAAATAATATTCAAATCTGCCAAATTTGTCAAATGCTTTCTGATAGAGTTGATTGGAGAAGCAAGTTAAAACAAATGGTTAACATGACATCTTCTGATGATGTATGAGTTTATTGCATCTATCTTTTCTATTACTTTATCCATCTCTGCTTTGAATCAACATCCCTAATTCAAGCAATTCCATTCAACAAATCTTTATTAGATACTAAAGAAGATATAAAATTTAGATAACATAAATATCTACCTTGATGGAATTTACAATCTAGGTGGGGTAATGTCTGTATTGACTATTTTCCTCTATATTAATTCACTATAAAGCCTAGTCTATGTAATATATCACTAAATGTTATTTGATTACAAAATAAGAGACACAGACAATTTGGAACAAGGAAAATCATCTTTGAAAAGGAAGGAAACATAAGCGTGAAATTACAGTGAAGAGAAGCAACAATGAAGTGAAGCTCTCTTCTTTCTCTCATTGAGGGCAGAGTCTCAAACAGGCATGGACTATCCCCCACTAAGAGCTTAATAAACACTACTTGTGGTACTGTGACACAGTTGTTACTTTGCTATCCCACCGATATCATCACTTAGCAGCTCAGAACATAATAGGGTTAGTAAATGTTGAGAAAAAGAGCCCAGCAGAGGCCAAGAAAATGGAAAGTCAGAAGGCAAAGACAAGGATGGCAGAAAATAAGAGCAGGCACCAGGATGTTAGGAATTAAAGCGGCTGTTTAACCTCCACAAGCAAAATAATTGCTGTTAAAGTAATAGGTAGGTACCATTGCCAAAAATGCTATTACGTGGAAAATCAAAGTACTTAGACAACACTAAGGAGCCAAATGAAAACAGAATATAAGGTTTTGTCTCCATATAAATTTGGCATAGTAGCCTAACCTAGTAATAATAATAGCTTGTATTTATATGGTATTCCATTATTCTAGAGTGCTTTCTTTGCAATGATGCTATGTAAAATCCTCATTTCAGAGTATAAAAAAAAGAGGTCCAGTTTCATAGAGTAGGTGTAGATATCACAACATGAAGCCAGATTACTCTGAATCTAGCATTCTTAATTGCTATCTATGTCAAATATGGCAAAACTTCTCTTTCCTCAGACTTCTAATGATGTATTCTCTTTTTCCTCTCCCACTCCTTTCCTAACCTCCTGTATTAAAGATAGATAAAGTGATAGATGGATGGATGGATGAATACATAGATAAAACATTTACTACATGCTTACTAAGTGTCAAGAAGTGTGTAAAACTTGGGAGTACAAATACAAGCTTAAAGAAAGGCACTCTGACCTCAAAATGCTTACTTTCTTTTTGTCCCCACTTAATAGCATTTTATTTTTTCCAATTACATGTAAAGATACTTTTCAACATTCACTTTTATAAAATTTTGAGTTCATCATGTTGTGAAAAAAGAATCAGAACAAAAGGGAAAAACCACAAGAAAGAAAAAAAAACAAACAAAAAAAGTGAAAATAGCATACTTCAATCTTCATTCAGACTCCATACTTCTGTTTCTGAATGTGGTTAGTATTTTATATCACAAGTCTTTTGGAATTGTTTTGGATCATTGTATTGAGAAGAGCTAATTCTATCACAGTTGATCATCACATAATGTTGCTGTTTTTGTTGCTGTTGCTGTAAACAATGTTCTCATCATTCTGGTCACTTGACTCAGCATCAGTTCATATAAGGCTTTCCAGGTTTTTCTGAAATCCACCTGTTCATCATTTCTTTTTTTAAATTTTATTAATTTATTTTGATTTTTTAACAATCACTTCCACATGCTGTTGAGTTTAAAGTTTTTCTCCCCCTTCCTCTCCCACACCCTCCCCAAAACAGTGCACAGTCTGATATAGGCTATACATTTAGATTCCTATTAAACATATTTTCACATTAGTGAAATTGTAAGTGAAAATTAAAACCAATAGGAGGAACCATCAGAAAGAGGAAACAAAACTCAACAGAAGAAAAAAAATGATAGCGATTCAACTTCCATTGTTCTTTTTTTGGATGTGGATAGCATTTTCCATCATGAAGCCTCTGGAGATGTCTTAGATCCTTGTATTGCTGAGAAGGGTTAAGTTTATCAATATTAGTCATCACACAATGTGGCTGTTATTCTGTACAACGTTCTCTTGGTTCTGCTCACTTCACTCAGAATCAGACCATACAAGTCTTTCCAGGTTTTTCTGAAGTCAGCCTGTTCAACATTTCTTATAGCACAATAGTATCCCATTATATTCATATACCACAACTTGCTCAGCCATTCCCCAATTGATGGGCATCCTCTCAATTTCCAATTCTTTGCTACCACAAAAAGAGCTGCTATGAATATTTTTGTACATATGGGTCCTTTTCCCATTTCTATGATCTCTTTGGGATACAGCCCTAGAAGTGCTATTGCTGGCTCAAAGAGTATGCACATTTCTGTAGCCCTTTGGGCACAGTTCCAAATTTTTCTCCAAAATGGTTGGATCATTTCACAATTCCACCAATAATGTATTAGTATCCCCAATTTTCCTACATCTTCTCAAGCATTTATCATTATCCTGTTTTGTCATGTTGGCCAATATGATGGGTGTGATATGGTACCTCAGCATTGTTTTGATTTGCATTTCTCTAATCAATAATGATTTAGAACATTTTTTCATATGACTATAGGTGGCTTTAATTTCTTCATCTGAGAACTGTCTGTTCATATCCTTTGATCATTTATCAATTGGGGAATGGCTTATATTTTTATAAATTTGTCTTAATTCTCTATATATTTTAGAAATGAGGCCCTTATCAGACAGACTGGTTGTAAAAATTCTTTCCCAATTTTCTGCCTTCCTTCTACTCTTAGTTGCATCGGCTTTATTTGTGCAAAACTTTTCAATTTAATGTAATCAAAATTATCCATTTTGCTTTTCATAATGTTCTCTATCTCCTGTTTGGTCATGAATTCTTCTATTCTCCACAGATCTGATAGGTAAACTATTCCTTGTTCTCCTATTTTGCTTATAGTATCAGCCTTTATATCTAAATCATGTACCGATTTTGACTTTATTTTGGTATATACTGTGAGATTTGGGTCTATCCCAAGTTTCTGCCATACTCTTTTCCAGTTTTCCCAACAGTTTTTTGTTGAAGAGTGGGTTCTTATACCTGAAGCTGGGGTCTTTGGGTTTATCAAATACTAGATTACTATAGTCATTGACTACTGTGTCTTGCATATTTAACCTATTCCACTGATCCACCTCCCTATTTCTTAGCCAGTACCAAGCAGTTTTGATGATTGCTGCTTTATAATACAATTTAAGATCTGGAATTGCTAGGCCACCTTCCCCTGCATTTCCTTTCATTAGTTCTTTTCATATTCTGGACCTTTTGTTCTTCCAAATGTAATCTTGTTATTATTTTTTCTAACTCTGCAAAAAAAATTTTTTGTGGTTCGATTGGAATGGCACTGAATAAATAAATTAGCTTAGGTGTTGTCATTTTTATTGTATTAGCTGGCCTACCCAGGAGCAACTGATGTTTTTCCAATTGTTTAGATCTGATTTTATTTGTGTGAAAAGTTTTGTAATTGTGTTCATAGAGTTCCTGGGTTTGTTTCGGTAAGTAGACTCCTAAAATATTCTATAATGTCTATCATAAGTTTAAATGGGATTTCTCTTTCTATGTCTTGCTGTTGGGCTTTGTTGGTGATATATAGAAATGCCGATGATTTTGTGGGTTTATTTTATAGCCTGCAAATTTGCTAAAGTTGTTTATTATTTCAAGTAGTTTTTTACTTGATTCTCTAGGATTCTCTAAGTATATCATCATGTCATCTGCAAAGAGTGATAGCTTTGTTTCTTCTTTGCCTATTCTAATACCTTCAATTTCTTTTTCTTCTCTTATTGCTAAAGCTAACGTTTCCAGTACAATATTGAATAACAGTGGTGATAATGGACATCCTTGTTTCACCCCTGATCTTATTGGAAATGCTTCTAGCTTGTCCCCACTATATACAATACTTGCCGAAGGTTTTAGAAAGATGCTATTTATGATTTTAAAGAATATTCTGTTTGTACCTATGCTTTCTAGTGTTTTTAATAGGAATGGGTGTTGTATTTTGTCAAAAGCTTTTTCTGCATCTATTGAGATGATCATGTGGTTTCTGGTTTTGGTGTTGATATGCTCAATTATGCTGATAGTTTTCCTAATATTGAACCAACCCTGCATTCCTGGTATAAATCCTACCTGGTCATAGTGTATTATTCTTGTGATAAGTTGCTGTAATCTACTTGCTATATTTTGTTTAAAATTTTTGCATCTATATTCATTAGAGAAATTGGTCTATAATTTTCTTTCTCTATTTTGACTCTTCCTGGTTTAGGTATCAGCACCATATTTGTATCATAAAAAGAATTTGGTAAGACTCCTTCTTCACCTATTTTCCCAAATAGTCTATATAGTATTGGAATTAATTGTTCTTTAAAT
The DNA here is from genome assembly GCF_003287225.1 of Phascolarctos cinereus. NCBI lineage: Eukaryota > Metazoa > Chordata > Mammalia > Diprotodontia > Phascolarctidae > Phascolarctos > Phascolarctos cinereus. The sequence goes on from NW_027555847.1 coordinate 241,638,625, forward strand.
GTTTGATAGAATTCACATGTAAATCCATCTGGCCCTGGAGATTTTTTCCTAGGGAGTTCATCAATGGCTTGTTCAATTTCTTTTTCTGAGATGGGGTTATTTAAGTATTTTACTCCTTTCTGTTAATCTGGGCAATTTATATTTTTGTAAATATGTATCCATTTCACTAAGATTGTCAAATTTGTTGGCATATAGTTGGGCAAAATAATTCCTAATTATTGTTTTAATTTCCTCTTCCTTGGTGGTAGCTTCACCTTTTCATTCTTGATACTAGTAATTTGGTTTTCTTCTTTCTTTTTTTAATTAAATTAACCAAAGGCTTATCTATTTTATTGTTTTTTCATAAAACCAGCTCTTAGTTTTATTCCAATAGTTTTTAGTTCAATTTAGTTCAATAGTTTTCCTAATTTCAATTTTATTAATTTTTCCTTTGGTTTTCAATATTTCTAATTTAGTGTTTAGTTGAGGATTTTTAATTTGTTCTTTTTCTAGTTTTTTTAGTTGTATGCCCAATTCATTGATCTCCTCTTTTTCTATTTTATTTATGTAAGCATTTAGAGATATAAAACTTCCCCTAAGAACTGCTTTCACTGCATCCCATAAGTTTTGGTATGTTGTCTCATTATTGTCATTCTCTTGAATGAAATTATTGATTGTTTCTATGATTTGTTGTTTGACCCAATCATTTTTTAGGATTAGATTATTTAGTTTCCAATTATTTTTTAGTCTATCTTTCCATGGCCCTTTATTACATAATTTTTATTGCATCATGATCTGAAAAGGATGCATTTAATATTTCTCCCTTTCTGCAGTGGATTTGAGGTTTTTATGCCCTAGTACATGGTAATTTTTGTGTATGTGCCATGTACTGAGAAAAAAGTATATTCCTTTCTATCCCCATTCAGTTTTCTCCAGAGGTCTATCATACCTAACTTTTCTAATGTTCTATTCACCTCCTTAACTTCTTTCTTGTTTATTTTGTGGTTAGATTTATCTACACAGAGAGGGGAGGTTGAGGTCCCCCACTAGTACAGTTTTGCTGTCTATTTCTTCCTGTAACTCCCTGAACTTCTGCTCTAAAAATCTGGATGCAATAGCTTTTGGTGCATATATGTTTAGAATTCATATTGCTTCATTGTCTGTGGTGCCTTTTAGTAGGACGTAGTTTCCTTCCTTATCTCTTTTGATTAGATCTATTTTTGCTTTTGCTTTGTCTGAGATCAGGATTGCTACCCCTGCTTTTTTTACTTCAGCTGAAGCATAATATATTCTGCTCCAGCCTTTTACCTTTACCCTGTATGTGTCACTCTTTTTCAAATGTGTTTCCTGTAAACAACATATTGTAGGATTATGGGTTTTAATCCATTCCGCTATCTGCTTCTGTTTTATGGAACACTTCATCCCATTCACATTCACAGTTATGATTACTATCTGTGTCTTTTTCTCCATCCTTTTCCCCCCTTATGCTTTTCTTTCTCCTTTCTCCTTTCCCCCCTCACTAGTGTTTTGCTTTTGACCACCACCTCCTTCAGTCCCTCCTCCCTTCTTATTATCCCTTTCCCTTTTCTTCCCCTTTACCCTTACTGCTTCTTCCCTCCCTTCTACCCCCTCCCTTTTCTTTCCCCTTTTCCCTCCTACTGCCTATAGGGCAAGTTAGATTTCTATACCTAACTGATTTTGTTATGCCCTTCTTGAACCAAATCTGATGAGAGTAAAGTTCAAACAATGCTCACCCCCCCTTCCCTCTCTGCAATAGGATTTTCTGTTTTTTCCTGTAATGTAATTTACCCTTGTCTGCCTCCTCTTTTCTCAGTACATTTTCTAAGATCAGATTGATCCACTTATTTGGATCCATTTAACCCACTTGATTAGATTTTTTTTAATTATTATTACATCAAAGTCAATTCATATCCACCCCCTTTATGTATACTCCTTTAACAAGGTGAAATAAAAATACAGTTCTCAAGAGTTGCAAGTGTCATCTTCACTTGTAGGGATGTAAACAGTCCACCATTATTAACAACATATTGTATCTTTCTGTCCCATTTACCTTTTTAAGTCTTTCCTGAATCTTGTGCTTGAAAATCAAATTTTTTGTTGAGCTCTGGTCTTTTTATCAGGAAAGTTTGGAAGTCCCCTATTTCATTAAATATCCATCTCCTCCCCTGAAAAATCATGCTCATTTTTGCTGGGCAGTTGATGCTTGGCTGCAATCCAGGCTCCTTTGCCTTAAGGAATATCATGTTCCATGCCCTGTGGTCTTTTAATGTAGAAACTGCACGGTCCTGTGTAATCCTGACTGTGGTTCCATGATATTCAAATTGTTTCTTTCTGGCTTCTTGCAGTACCTTCCATTTCATCTGGTGATTTTGGAATTTTGCTATTATATTCCTTGGCACTGTCAATTTGGGATCTCTTTCAGGTGATGACCGGTGTATTCCTTCTATAGTTATTTTACCTTCTGGATATAGGTTTTCAGGGCAGTTTTCCTTTATGATTTCCTGAAAGATACTGTCGAGGCCTTATTTTTTGTCATGGTTTTCAGGTAGTTCAATAATTTTTAAATTTTCTCTCCTGAGTTGATTTTCCAGGTCTGTTGTTTTACCAATGAGGTATTTTATGTTTTCATCTATTTTTTCATTTTTTTGTTTCTGTTTGACTGATTCTTGCTTTCTCATAGTCATTAGTTTCCATTTGTCCAATTTTAGCTTTTAACAGATTGTTTTCTTCTGTTAGTTTTTGTACTTCCTTCTTCAATTGGCCAATTGTGTTTTTTACGGACTTGTTTTTTTCAGTGTATTTTTTTTCAAATTGGCCAATTGTATTTTTTAAGGACTCTTCTACCTCTCTCATTTGACTTCCAAAATCCTTCTTGAGCTCTTCTCAGAAGGCTTTTTGGGCTTCAGACAAGTTCAAATTCCCTTTTGACGTTGCAGATGTGGCTTTCTTGACTATGTTGTCCTCTTCAAAATTTCTGTCTTGATCTTCACTCTTCTCACAACATAAATATATGGTATGTTTGTTTTTACTCGTGGTTTCTTTATTCCCTGGCCTTTAAAGAGATTGAGCTCTTCTGCTGGGGGACAGAGGTCACTGACCTAAACTTCTTGTGTTGGGGGCCTAGGTCTTGGTCACTGGCTTTGTGTGCTGGGGCCTCTTTATGTTGGCAATTGGAGGCTGTAGGGTTTTGGCAGCTTACTGCATGTTGGGCTGGAATAAGCAAGGCTGGAACTTTCAGGCAATTCTAAGTTGCCTGCTTTTTCTTCCCTTTAGCTTTATTTAGCTCCTTTTAGATGGGTGCTGCAGGGTGTTTATCAGCCTGGGACCCCTTGCAATGCTGCCTCCATCGTTTTTGCTAATGCACTTGGTGATTCCTTTGCGGTAGAGTGCCGAGGTACCTAGTGGTTTTCTGAGCTGGTTTCCACAGGTTCACCCACCCTCACTGAGGCATTTGGAGGTCCAGGTGTTGGTGTTTGCCTGCTCTACCACCTGGGCTTCAGGATCTCCTCCTGGTTGACAATTGGAGGCTGTAGGGTTCTCATAGCTTACCTTGTACTGAGTTGGAATCAGCAAGGCTGGGACTTTAGGAAGACTCTAGGCTTCTTTGTTCAGCTCCTTTCAGGTTAATGTTGCAGGGTGCTTATCTGTCTGGGGCCCTTTGTAGTGCTGCTTCACTTATTTTTGCTGAGGCACCTGGGACCTGAGGTGCTGGGCTTCTGCACTGCTGCTCCCCATCTTTCTTCTATTTCAGGTATTCCAGGTTTTTTTTCTGGGGTGATATTTTCTGGGTTTTCAGAGGTTGATAGGGGAGATTGAGAGTGACTACCTTTTTACTCCACCATTTTGGGTCCTAGAAGCAGAAGGTGCTCATCATTTCTTATAGCACAATAGTATTCCATTACATACATATGCCATAACTTGTACAACCATTCTCCAGTTGTTGGGCAGCCTCTCAATGTCCAATTCTTGGCCACCACAAAAAGAGCTGCTATAAATATTTTTGTACATGTGGGTCCTGTTCCCTTTTTTTTTTTTTTTGGTCTCTTTGTGATGGATAAAGACCTAGTAGTGGTATTGCTGGCTCAAAGGGTATGCACAGTTTGATAGCCCTTTGGATATAGTTCCAAATTGCTCTCCAGAATGATTGGATAAGTTCACAACTCCACCAAAAATGTAAGACTGTTCCAATTTTCCCACATCTTCTCCAACATTTATCATTTTCCTTTTTGGTCTTATTAGCCAATCTGATAGATGTGAGATGATACTTCAGAATCGTTTTAACTGGAAAATACTTTCTAATGAGGAAAGATAATACTTAAAAGTGAGTTGAGAATGTAGAGTAGAATTAGGGAAGGGGTGGGGAATCTGTGGCCTTGATGGCACATGTGGCCTTCTAGGTCATCAAGTGTAACACTTGACTGAATCCAAACTTCAGAGAACAAATGCAGTCCCAAGCCTGGACTAGGGAAAGGATCTGGTAAAATTGAGAGATGGTCTAGGATGTCATGGACTGGTACAGGTTTGAAAAGACTGTTGCCATTGGAGGCATTGTTAAAGGTAAAAAAAAAAAAGATGGCTAAGTGATCTGGAATATCAGGAGCTAATTTCTTCCTAAAGAGAGAAAAATAGGATTAAAAACAAAGAAAACTGAGAATAAAATCCATGTGTGAAGAGCTTCCTCTTTTCTCCATTTTAAACCTTATGATGCCTCTTTTTAAATTTTATTCTTATATCCTCTCCAAAGTTCTTGATGAAGAAGAAAAGAAAATTTTGTTTATGAAGATTAAGCTGTTGGTTTGGGGTGTTTTTGTGGTGGGGCAGGGAGAGATGAAGTTAGGACAGGTGAGACAGTGAGGCATAATTCATAGAGAATTGTCTTTGGAGCTGGGTTAATTCCAATCTCTGACGTACTGACTGTGTGACCCTAGGCAAGTTGCTTGATTTTTAAGAATTCTAGGCAATTATTTAAGTAACTCTATGAATTTCAAAGTAGATACTGACCTGCATTGGTGGCGAGAACGTCATCCAGGTGTTTCACATATCTGGAGAATGACAAGTCCCGTCTCTATCTAACCCCTATCTTTAGTTTGTGCCTTGTGCTCCTTCAAAGAATAGGGCTTGAAATTTGAAACACATTGGACACATTTGTGATACATTTTTATTTCCAGGAGTAAAAGACAGAATCCAAGACTGGACCCTGTATCCAAAAACTACATTGATACTCGGTGTTGCAAAACCAGACATAAAACATTCAAAACAGATCTAATTCTGATGAGGTAAATTTCTTTCCTAAATCAGTGAAGAATCAATTTATGAAGTAAGTATAATATTCCATAGTAACTTTAGTTGTAGATGTTGTCTTTAATTAAAATAAATGTTTATGTTCTCTCTCTCTTTTTTTTGGTGAGGCAATTGGATTTCAATGACTTGCCCAGGGTCACACAGCTAGTGAGTGTTACATGTGTGAGGCAGGATTTGAACCCAGGACCTCTTGATTCCATGGCTGGTGCTCTATGCAGTAGGCCACCTACCTGCCTCCTTCTATTCTCCTTTTATCCTGAGTTAGGTTACCATATTTTCTAAGGGTGAAGTATTGAAAGTTGTGGCAGGATGTAGAGGGGTAATGTAGTATCTTCATGTGTATACTTGTTTATATAATGCTTTATTTGGATCATGGCATGTTTTTTGTTTGAATGTATAAAAATATGTGTGTAGGTGTGTATACACATCCACACACACATACACACACAATTATAAATTAGGTATTCCAGAGGAACAATAAGATTAAAATTATGAATACACCAAGTAGCAGCAAGGAGGCTTTTGAAGCTACAAAAATAAATAAACAAAATTTAAAAAAAAGTTATTGACCTTTTAAATTTAGCCTATACTCTGTTCCTCTGCTTTTTTTTCTTAGAAACTCCCATTCAAATGTGGGGTTCATATGGCTGGCTCCAATGTTTCTCCTTCTCCAGGTTCCTTCATTTTGTGGCATAGACTGCCAAGAAACTTGCTGTGTTCTGTGTTTTTGACAAATATTCCATGGCCATCATTGTATTTGAACTTTGTACTTTCTTATTCCCTTTAAAAGAATGTGTTGAAAATGAAGACTTTTTTTTTTATTTGATCATAGGGTTCTCTTTGGATCCTTTAGCTCTTTGCAAAATTTCTATGCTCACATTTGGCCTTTTTATGCCTATGATGACAACCATTCAGATCAAAAGCTACTAGCTTAGAAATGCCACTAGAAAGAGATAGTCAGGAGAAGAAGTTGAGCCACCATCTTATCCAGGTCACACTCAGAAGTTTTGGTTTTTGCTAAAGGATTTTAAATAGCTTACTGAGCAAAATCTTTACAGAGGAAAAGGCCCTGGGTTGATATCGAATTGAGTGGGTGGGTGGGAGGAAGATCACCAGTTGATAGCAGCTAAAAGGGTGAGAGGGAATTCTGACACAATTACAGACTATTTGTCAGTCTGAAAAGAAAAAAAGAAACAGAAAACTAAAAATCAAACACAGAATACCCTTGAATGATTATGGGCTAGTCTTAGCTTAAAATTCATTTGCAGCAGAATTTGCTGTCTAGCACAGAGGTACTCAAAGTGTGGTAGAGTAACCCCCGCAGGTCACCAAGGTCTTTTCAGGGGGTTCATAAGGTAAAAACTATTTATATAATAATACTTAGACTTTAATTTCTGGTATGGTAAATATCAATATATAATAGCCCACATAAACAAAAGGTACTTGGAGGATCCTGATTCAAGTTTCATGGCCTTTGGTTGGAACAGGGAAGTTGGTCCATATTTCTTTTGGGGACTTTCCTTTTGAACACTGTTGTAGATAAGAAGAACAGAGTGAAATTGGAACTGGGAGTTCTAAGGGAACTAAGGAATTGTGGGGCCTTAAGTGTGCTAGAGGGCTCCACATCTAGAGCAGTTAGAGTTCTATGGATGGGAAAGGGAGCAGGCCAAAAAAAAATTGTGTCTAGAAGACACATATGCCATAAAACCATAGCTATACTGAGATTGAAAGGTATTGACTTCATTTTTGAAAAACTCAT